>NC_085871.1:31960092-31975092 GCF_034702125.1 Engraulis encrasicolus
TAATTAATGAACTCTGAAAGTAGAAGCTTGGAGATGGGACTCTTGATCTTTTTTTTTAAACACAGCCTGTACTAAGTGGAGATCTGTTATACTCAACATAACCAATATTAATCAGATACATAACAGAACACACACACACACATACATACACAAACACACACACACACACACACACACACACACACACACACACACACACACACACACACACACACACACACACACACACACACACACACACACACACACACACACACACACACACACACACACACACACACACACACACACACAAACACTTGAACAAATAATAGTCTTTTTCATATAAATCCTGCCGTTTTGATTTTGTTTAATCAAATAACTGCAGTGGTGAACAAACACTCGAGTTTCCTCCAACATTATTTAGTGAGTGAAGTGGTGCTTGAGCAATTCTCTCATTTAAAATTGCCAACGCCAACCCGGCTCCCCGTGCGCTGATCAGGTTAGATTGTATGATAAAAGATTCAGAGTGCATACACATTCAGGGTAAGGAACTGTGCATACACACAAACACACATACAGCAGACATTCATACACAAGCATGCACAAACAAATTGGTGTATGCATCATCAAAATATATCTCTCGCATACACACAGACACGGACGCACGCACATCCGCGCGCACACGCACACGCACACACACACACACTTATGTTAAACACAAATGTACATTGTACATAGACAACACATGAACACTAATAAAACACACAGACACACACACCCTAATAAAAATGCACACTCACATACACACACAGACAAAATAATATGTGCACACATATAAGATGGCCTACATCATAAACATGATTACCATTATATACTGTATGCGCGTGCTTGTGTGAGTGTGTGTGTTTGTGTGTGTGTGTGTGTGTGTGTGTGTGTGTGTGTGTGTGTGTGTGTGTGTGTGTGTGTGTGTGTGTGTGTGTGTGTGTGTGTGTGTGTGTGTGTGTGTGTGTGTGTGTGTGTGCGCGTGCGCCTGCGCGTGCGTGTGCCTGCGTGCGTGCATGCATGTGTGTGAGCGTGCGTGTGTTTGTCTGAGTTTATGTGTCTGTATGTGTGTCTGTATTTCTTTGAGTGTTTGTGGGTGTGGGTGTTTCTGTACATAAAACACCTCCATTGAATGGATTGTTTGCCTCTTGCATTGCACATTTTTATAGACCTTGTGTGTATTTGTTCTTTTCACAAGTGTGTGGAATAGACAAGGTGACATCAATGCCTTTGTGCCATGGCAATGGCTGTGACAAGATGTTTGTGACTGTGACACGTGTCTGTGCTTGTGTGTGCATTGTTGTGTAGACAATGAGGAGGACACATGCAAATGCACAGCACAATGGGTCAGCATCGGTGTGACAAAGGAGTTTACAGGATGTGTGGAAATAAAATAGATAGATGGCTCCATGCACATAGACTGTATACTGTAGATCAGTGTGTGTTTGTTTGTGTGTGTGTGTGTGTGTGTGTGTGTGTGTGTGTGTGTGTGTGTGTGTGTGTGTGTGTGTGTGTGTGTGTGTGTGTGTGTGTGTGTGTGTGTGTGTCTGTGTGTCTGTGTGTCTATGTCTGTGTATCTATGTCTGTGTTTGTGTCTGTGTCTGTGTGTCTGTCTGTCTGCATGCATGTGTGTGGCTGGAGGGGCTGGAGACTGTAAATATGTTTTAGCACACACTTTATGACAGCAGGGCCCAAGCAATTGCTACAGTATCTGCGGCTTAGCCAGGAACAACAGCAGACGCAGCAGGGGAGCATGCGTCACCTCAGGGTCATAAACACACGCACGCACACGCACGCACGCACGCACGCACGCACGCACGCACGCACGCACGCACGCACGCACACACACACACACACACTCTATTGGTCTATCCTACAACCCCCCCCCCTTGACTTATCAAACTGGGATAGCACTGTCTATTGACTGTCAACTATCCCCACAGTCCCGCAATGACATTGATCACAGAACACACACACACACACACACACACACACACACACACACACACACACACACACACACACACACACACACACACACACACACACACACACACACACACACCTTCTACTCTAATTCCTTGATCTTTAATCCACTGCTGTTAATTTCAAATGGCTCATATATCAAAGGTCATGATATGATTGAGTGACCTTAAAATGTTGATCTTTGTGATCAACTTCATTTGCAAAGTAATCAATTTCAGACTCCATTTTCATTTCCTCCTGCTGATTTCAAAAAAGCTTCCCCTGATTGTGTTGGCAGTCAAAATTGCCGAGCCTTACAACAATTGTTAATAAATTATTTGCAATAACATCGATTTTATTCCAATACTTAGTATGTGTCCATGCAACAATATTATGACAGTGTTTAAAGATTGAAAAGAGATATTTTATTTAAATATGGTCAATAGCCCCGTAACACCACACTCTTAAAAAAGATTGGTTAAAATAAACAAAAAATTAGTAGTTTTTAACCGATCTGTTCGATTAATGTGTCCGAGAAAAATATTAGTCAAAATAACCGATTAGACTTCAGTTAAAATTTCAACCAATCTAGATCGGTTAAAAAACTAACCAATTCCAAATCGGTTGTTTTGACCAATAGATTGGTTATGTTTAACCAATCTTTATAAGTCAAAAATGTACCAATCCCCCAATGGTTGTTTTGACCAATTTGTTCGATTAATATGTGTCCGACACAGATATTGGTTAAAATTTTAACCGATTTGCTTGGTTAGATGGACACTGCAATTACTTCACTCCAAATTAACAGTTTCAAAGCTATATCAATCATAACCAATAACCAAGATTTGAGTTTGTTTTCACAAAGTTTATTAACAATTTAATTTCAAAAGGCTTTAAAGCACTGATCTGAAAGGATGGGGATACAGTAACTTACAGCAATCTGTTCCTTCCCAACACTGATGATGGTAAAGTTGTGTGGACACAACAAAAAGACAGGCTGGTATTAAGGGACATTTAAAAAAAAAAAGAAAAATCAAAAGCAGAGGTAACATTTTATGCTTGGTGAGCCGTTTTCGACGAAAATTCAAATTACAAATGCATGCATATCCTGTGACTATTACTTACTTACAAAACGTTAAGGTTGTGCTTGACAACCGGAGAAAACCTCAGAGTCAACATGATCTTACTTTAAGTTATATTCAAAGAACAGTACATTTTTGCAAAACAAGGAGGCAAGTATCACTTAGAATGGCATACAATGCTGTTTCTCCAGTACCAGGTAAATTACCTGAATCTGCATAGGATGTAGTCTGCATGTCAGTGGAATCAGAAGTAATTAAAATACACATGGTGTGGAGTGGTGGTGTTTGCGTAGATGTTTTAAAAAATGTCCAGTGACTACAGAGCAACTTGAAGTGAGAAATGTTCCAGTACCTTGGCCCACTTTTTGGTTGAGATGGTTATATCGTACACATATTCAAAAGAGGCAAAAACAGAGTTAAACTGTGGTGGATATGCCAAGTTACACACCCAGCAGAGCATCAAAAGCTTGTCACTGCGCAAGTCAGGCAATCAGCAACAGGAATGGTTACATTGTCATCCATGGCAGTGATGACACTGCCGTGTCAAACTCTCGCCTCCTAGTAGTGGGGTCCTTGAAACCTTCTCAGTGTCAGTGCCGAGGGATGCAAAGTTGGTTCCAGTCTGAAAGAATTTTTAAGATTTGAGAGAGAGAGAGAAAGAGAGAGAGAGAGAGAGAGATACATCAATGGTGCTTAGCCCCATAATGCACGCCATACCATCTGAAACATGCTGTAATAGTCATTGAAAGGTTAATTGCCAGTACTACTCTACTATGACATAACATAGGGCCTTTAGTAATGCTCAGTAATTGCCATTCTGGTAACCACAAAATTTATAACGCCCTGTTTTAACAGGTTATATAGAAAGCTTTACTCTACTGAGTGAACGGTATAAATCATGCAGTATCAGGAAGCTTAATTAACACCAAGTATAGCCAAAATCAACAATGCACACAACTATATCGTGACTTGTTCTTTCTAAATAAAGGTTAAAAAAATGTCTGGCAGACGTACCAAACTTGGCATCTCCAGAAAGCGTGGAAATTTCTCAAAGATGTCACGCATGGAGGGGGAGTCCTCAGCGATCCTGAAAAATACAACAAATTGAGAAAACGTAACCCAAATACTCCACTCAATGAAACGGTGGGCTCAGTGTCATAGGCCTAACAGCAGAAGGCACCAAGGGTGCGTTTGTAAACTGCCGCTCTGAGCACACAACAATTGGTAATGTCATGTATGAGCAGTGGTGGACAAAGTAAAAGTAAAAGTTTAAAAACAAAAAAACAAAACAAAAAACAGTTTCTTTCCAACACAGGTAACTTATCTGAGTAAAAAGTAGACCAATGTACTTGTCTTACGACAAGCTGATTCTGCACAGGTTGGATTGAGTTTGTGGTGGGTTCTTGTTAGGTTTTTATTGTTTTCAGTAATAACACAGTCTATCTCAATAGGTAGGTATACTGGAGCAAACGGTTTAACAGCTATGTAATATCATGTGCTACTGTTGTAATTACACCACAAAAGTACTTTTACTTTGTCCACCACTGTGTACGAGTGTGTTATTCAGACTGTTAGATAGTAGACATTTGAAACACATTTGGTGCAGATTTATTAAAATTTGCTTACCGGTACATTTAGAAACTGTTTTTTTTCCCAGTATTTTTAGACATGGTGCTACAAAGGGGATCAATGTACTGTAACCAGGCAGCTGCCATCCTTAACTCTGTAGTGCAGCGTTATGGCTCTATGTAATGTCATAGCAATGTTGTTATGATGTATTTAAGCATTTTCAGCAAGTGAATAGGGTCGCTGGCGACCTATCCTCTCAAAATAACACACAAGATGAACAGGATGCATCTCTGATTAACAGTGTGTGGTTCAAACTGTTAAGACATTTGAAACACACATACATGTGGTGTACATTTGTGAATGGTTGCTAACCTTTAGAAATTCTGTCAATGTTCAGAAGCATTTGCAGATATGGTCCAGGGGGCTCAAGTACGACCAGAGAGCAACCATCCAGCAATAAGGATATCTTCTCAGCTGCACACAACATTAACACACAACACACAACATTAATTTGCATCTCATATTGACAGCATGAAATACATAGCATGTTTAGCACTTTGACTTTTACAAAAATACATGCAGGGCTTTTTGTAGGATTTTTTGGCATGAGGGAGCATCATGGCAGGTTTCAGGGGTGAAGGGGGGGTCCCCCCCCCCGTCCCCCGTCAATGAGAAATTTACTTGGGGTGCTCAAATATGTATATATAAAAATAAAAGTATGAGGGTGCACCCACGGAGGTATGAGGGTGGAGCGCCCCTATTTCCCCGTTCAGAAAAAGCCCTGACATGGATTGGTTTTGTGTGAATTCATGAACTTAAACTCACCTCTTGCAACAGTGTTTATTTTCTCTGAGGTACACCACACCAGAGGAATCACTCAGTGTAATCAGACAGCTTCCATGTAGGATCCTTCAGTAATATTCTCAGTCATCTGCAAAGCATGACAGCACAAAACATGAACATGATTATGCATTTATAGGCCTAATTATTACAAGAAAATAATGAAAAATGATAACACCGTCACCACCACGACACAATATGATGATGAATAGGCCTAGAGTATGAAACATCTAAAAGATACATGTCTGTATACATGTAAAATGTTTTTTTTGTTTGTTTGTTTTATATCATTGATTATTTTCCCAGACGGATTGACAACAGATGGCTCAAAGAATTCAGTGTGCTAAACTGGAGGGCAAAAAGAGCAGATTATGTATCTTTCTGGATATTTTATATTATCACTTGAAATTAAATCTAAATCTAAATCTAATCTAAGATGTCACGCATAGAGGAGGAGTCCTCAACGATCCTGGAAAATACAACAAATTGACAAAATGTAACCCAAATACTCCAATCAATGAAACGGTGGGCTCAGTGCCATTGGCCTAACAGCAGAAGGCACTAAGGGTGCGTTTGTAAACTGCCGCTCCGAGCACATAACATATTGGTCATGTCATGTATGAGTGTGTTATTCAGACTATTAGATAGTAGACATTTGAAACACACATTTGGTGCAGAGTTATAAAAAAATGCTTACATTTACAAACTGATTTTTCTCAGCATTTTAGACATGGTGCTACAAAGGGGATCAATGTACTGTAACCAGGCAGCTGCCATTATTCCTTAACTATCCTCTCAAAATAACACACGGCATGATCAGGACGCATCTCTGATTAACAGTGTGTGCTTCAAACTGTTAAGACATTTGAAACACACATACATGTGGTGTAAATTTGTGAATGGTTGCTAACCTTTAGAAATTCTGTCAATGTTCAGAAGCATTTGCAGATATGGTCCACTACGACCAGAGCTACCATCCAGCAATAAGGATATCTTGGCCATCTTCTCAGCTGCAATAATAACACACAACATTAGTATGCATCTCATATTGACAGCATGAAATACAGAGCAAGTTAGAACTTTGACTTTTAAAAAATACATGGATAGGTTTTGTGTGACTTTATAAACTCACCTCTTGCAACAGTGTTTATTTCTCTGAGGTACACCACACCAGAGGAATCACTCTGTGTAATCAGCCAGCTTCCATGTAGGATCCTTCAGCAATATTCTGTCATCTGCAAAGCAAGACAGCACAGAACATGAACATGATTATGTATCAATATGCCTAATTATTACACAAAAATAAAGTTTGAAAAATGATAACACCACCATGACACAATAGGCTGAATAGTAGGGGTGGTACGGTTCACAAAATTCACGGTTCGGTTCATATCGCGGTGTCAAGGTCACGGTTTTCGGTTCTCTACGGTTCTTTTTTTTTAGTTCATGATAAATGGTGCACTGGCTAATAGAATCGGACTTATCACTAATGGGAAAATGGTGTGATTTTAATTGTGTCATCCTCTGATTTGGTCTAATACGCTAATGTTTTAATCAGAGAGACTGGATAAGATACTCCTAGAATCTCTGTTTTACATATTTTTCTGGGCAGTACATGAATTGCGGTTTGCGATGGATTGGACGGTTCGGTTCGGTATGTGTGTGAATTGTACGGTTTCGGTTTTCGGTGCGGTTTGTGCCATCCCTACTGAATAGGCCTACAATATGAAACATCTATAAGATGCATTTCTTAAATTGTTTTCATTGATCATTTTCCCACACGGATTGACACCAGATGGCTCAAAGAATTCAGTGTGCTAAACTAGAGGGCAAAAAGAACAGATTATATATCTTTCTGGATATTTTACCCATCACTTGAAATGAAATCATGCATAGCCCACGTGTTAAGACCTCTAAAATCACTAGGCCTACTAGTAGATCCAAAAAGGATGGGCAAAGAAATCTAAATATTTATTGCAGTAACCATACAAATTAAGCATCTTTGATCAAGCCAAAAATTAAGCACTCTACACATCTGGGTGTTTCTGGGCTCATTATTTCAGGAGAAATCTGTCAAATAGGTAATGCCTATTTATTGAAAAGAACACGATCTGATGGCTGACAGTGGTTTCTCCCTGAACAGAGAGAACAGCCCACGGAGTTGGCAGTAACAGAATGGGACAAAACAGCACACTGTGTGCACAATAACAAGTTCAGAATCAGTTTACTTACTCACTTCCTTTACACAACGAACAGGGAAAGGCACATGTGTTAAAACATACTTCAGAGCAAGTGTATAGTCAAAATGAGTTCGTTTCTAACAATAAAAATCAGGCATAAGTTGTGGCTACTTCAAGCTTCTGAGTCAGCTAAAAGATAAGCTGATGTTGCTAACGAACTTCTAGCTAGCTCTTCTCTCTGGTATTTGTGTTTTATTTTGGCTCAAGTACATTAACTGGATATCTTCAGAGCATAATTATACTCAAAGGGAGTTCGTTTCTAACAAAAAAAAGACTTTAGCTAGCTAATGTTGCTAGCGGACAAGAGATTCATTATTCAGTTTGGCTAGCTCTAATGTTGCTAGCGGACATTTAGCTAGCTCTTAACTTTGGCGCCAACAGTCTTACAACACTAACTTGGCATGTTGTAACTTCAGAACAAAATTATATCCAAAATGTGTTCGTTTCTAACAAGAAACCAATATTCAGTTATGAATATATCGGCCTATTTCAAACATCCCTCAACAAAGGCAACATGATTTAACCGTTAGACTATAGCTAATTGTTGCTAGCGAACCACCTCATCATGCAGCGCTAGCTCTTTCAGGTGAAGAGGCCGGCGCAAACAATCTCTGGCCGGCGGGGAAGCACTCCCTTCGGCCCTCCTCCAGAAACCACTGATAGCTATGTTGCTAGCGGACATTTAGCTAGGTCTTGACTCTGACATGGGTGTTTTGGCACCACTGGACAAGTTTTATAGCTCTTTCGGAGCAAATCTATATTGTAAATTTCGTAGAGTTTGTTTCTAACAAAACACAAACTTTCCAACAAAGTTGTGAAAACAACCTAGGGCTAAGTTAGCATACCGGTAGTTATACCGGTAATAGTGGCCTGTTAGCGGAGGTATGGTCTGAAGACAAATTCATTGCAAATTACCATCCTGAACAAGAAACTGTTTCGTTATTCACTGTATATTTGGCATTGTCTTGAAATTATTAACGAAACATTGAAAATAAACGAACTTACCTCACAAAGTGTTTGAATTCCACCAATATCTCAAACGGCTTTCCTGCAGCACCAAGATGGCGGCTTTGTCAGAAAATTGAGAAGCAGAGTTACGTACTTGACGTTGAGCGTCAGACCTGCGTCAGTTACCAATCTCTTAGTTAACATTTGCTTAACCAATGATATTAGTCATTTTTCAACCAATCTGTTATTAAAGTTAACCAATATCTTTGTTAAATCAACCAATTTGTTCTTAACCAATGATATTAGTTGTTAGATAACCAATTTGTTTGTTTAATAGTTACCAATGTCACAGTTAATTTGACCAACATTGCCTCAACCAACGAGATTAGTCACTTTTTTAACCAATCTCTTTTAAGGGTGCAGGGTTAAGTAAATTTTTCTAGATTTTATTATTTCTTTTACACAGTGTTTGTGTATGATATAATTCATTCGTTTTGGATTTTCCCTTGTAATCAATCATAAAATGGACTTGTCACTCCTAAGTACAGAAGTTATAGCACACACATGGCTATGGAAAATGGAGCGAAAATGGAAAACAGACGGGAAAAAAGGAAGATTGTTGAAGAGTGAAACAAAAGAAACCGGAAAAAGACAAAAATAGAAAATAGACAAGGAGAGAGAGCAAGAAGGAGAGAGAGCGAGGGAGAGAGAGAGAGAGAGAGAGAGAGAGAGAGAGCAACGGAGCTACGGAGCTACGGAGAAGTTGGGCTGACTTGTATCTGGTTTGGGGTTGGGTGCTAATATGGAATGTGTGTTTGGGGGGGGGGGTAGGTATCTGTATGTTGAGAGTCATCTATAATAAAGGTGCTGATGTAGGAATTATGGGTTATCTGAAACTGTGGGAGGGTGATAGGAACCAGGTGATTCAACTATGGTCAACTACACTACAGTACATACACTATATATGGTCATGTAGGCCTACTATCTAGCAACACCAGTAGTGTCATCTCTTACCAGCTCTGATGTTGCTGTCCTGATTGGTAAGGAATCATCTTCAAACACATACACTGCTCTTCATCGGAGGCTCCTGCTTTGGAGGGTGAATTTATGAATGTCACAACTGCTAGCTGCTTAGCAGATCTGTTGTGTTCTGCACTGATCCGCCTGCAGATTGTCCACTCACAGGTGTACTGAACAGTGATATTTGTTAATAAAGCGGGTCGATCACTGTGCCGTGTTTTCATAGATGTGACGCACTCAAGAAGCAATTGTTTCAAAACGAATCCAGCTCTGCTCTCCCAGATATTGTCAGTGGAGTTCACAGAGCAGTACGAAACAGGTTACACAATCATGCCGCCAAATCCACCCTATAAAACATGACTTCATTACCTCCGCCAATCAGCGTGGATCTCACAGAGTTCACTGTTCTCCGATTGTCCCTGTCAACCAAATCATCATTCTCACTTCAATCAATTCCAAAATCCATTAATGTTTTGGGCATAATAGTCAAACCAACAAATGGGCATAATAGTCAAACCAACACATGTGGCGCATACCCCACATCATTCTTTCGTCTTCTACATGAAGTTTGTCAATGGAAGTCTACTAAATGAAAATGTAATGAATGGGACTATTAGTTAGGCTTCTAAACCAAGGAAAGCAAGGATGATATCTGCAATGGCAAAATGAGACTTGCTTGCGCCTAATAGAAGCAGAGGTTATTTTCAAATGAACTATGGAAATAATCATAACAACGAACAGGGATTTTCAAGAAGGAGCAGGGGAAAAGGGATGCCTCCTGTTCTGAGATGCAGTTCCAAGGCCAACCAGTACAAGAACACAATTAGCTCACATGGATCTGCCCATTCATAGCATGCCAATGTTACCCGGCATGAGAGGCCCCTGAGCCGGCTGTCTAGTTTTGGGTCCGAGACCTAGCCATGGAAGTCAGAGAGCCGATGTCAGCTATCACCACTTTACAGTTTTTCTTGATCACTTTAACACAATTTTTTAAACTGACTCACACAAAGTCGTCATGATCACTATTTCAGCAAAGCAAAAGACACGTTGTGCATATGTGTGAACACATTCTTGTTCACTTGACATATTTCCCATTCATATAACACAGTTTTTGCTAAACAGTTAACACATGTGCCATTTAAGTAGTGCACATTTCATTGTTTAAGCTCTGATAACCATACAGAAAAAATCTACTCCTGACTTTTAGAAACTACCGTCAGTTGTGTGAATACACCAGAGCACCTATTTGACACTCCTTCTCACAAATCTTAATTTAGCAATCAGTCTTTATACACAGTGTCTTCTTGTTTGTTCTTGGCATGGAGTTCTTTTGCAAATTTGTTGTAAGTGCATTCTCTTACTGCAACATCATATTTTACTTTACACATATTTTCAGCCATTAGTATATTTCTGAATACAGTTGTAAAAAAAAGAAAACAAACAAACAAACAAAAACAAAACAAAAACTTCATCAAAGCATTCTGATTTTCAATCCAATTATTTGCAATAAGACATTATTGTTACACGGACATTGTTACACGGACCCACTACCTAGCCTACTGACAATTTTACATGAGAAAAGACACACAACTCAAATCTTTATGCAAAGCATTTACTGGGCCCGTTATCTCTCAGTCAGTAGATCCTGATCAAGCAGAGTCAGTGGCTAAGTACAGTATTTGCCTACTGCTTGAACACTATAGGCTGATGCTTAGACAAAAATAGCATATTGGGTCATTCCATGTCAATTCACACGCCTTCCCCACATGACCCTCTCCGATTTACCCGATATCTCACATACAGGTACCTTTTGATGTCAATTGAAAGAATACCAAGTATTAGCACCCTACGTCCAACGGTTGTGGAGATGAAGCCCTCCAAAGTTGGGGTGCCTTGCCCACTTTTCAAGCCTGTGAATTGCATACAAAATTTACAAGCAGATTTTGACACCCCTGGTTTTAGTTTGAAGGAAGATACAGGCCTAAAAATCACCATGGCCCCTCAATATGACCCTGTCTACCAGATTACGTACTTCCAAATATCATGCCTTGATTATGTTTGGCTATATTAAGCCTTAAAAATTTAATTTGTGAAAACTGTGATGAAATGTCTTGCCATTTTGGGGTTCCAGATCTTGGAAACTATGTATGCTTTGGGAATTATAATTGATTTTCCATCATATCTGGGAACTGTACAGTGTATTCCAAAGATATTAGGGCACTCAGACTTTTATTGATGGAATAGGAGGGACTCAAAAACAGCTTTTGGACAAAATGACCTTATGGTACCCTCTACTTCAGGCCTCAAATTAACCATGTGGGCACTTGATGACTGGAACGCCCTTTTAACCCCATGTACAGTAGCACTGTATCAAACATTCAAGCTTGGAAAAACTTTGTTTTTCAAAGTTCTTCATATTAATCTTGGCCTTCAAAGTATATGTTTTTGTCTATGTCTTATCACAGTGTCTGTTTTGTCTGCTGCCATCTGCTGGTCAAAGAACGTAACAACAGTGCAATGTAAGAAAACAAAAGGGTCTGAAAAATCTTGCCCATATTTTACCAATAAAGTAACCTAGAAATCTAGACGCCCCTAGGGGTTAAGCTCGCTAGGCTACCAATAAAGCACTTTAATTCTACAGCCTATTGCTATATATTAATTATGATTTTAACAAGCATTATGCAGAATGCTCAATCATGATTACATTTCTACCAGGACACACCCACCCCCATGTCTGGTAGAAATGTAGTGCAGGGTTGAGGCCATCTTGAGACTGGCATCATGATTGAGCATTAAGCAGTCACACTTAGGAAATTATTTGAACTAGAAATATTCATCATGCTTGTTTAAATCATAATTAATATATAGCAATATACTGTATAATTACAGTGCTTTATTGGTAAATTATGGGCAAGATTTCCCAGCCCCTTTTGTTTTATAACATTACGCTGTTGTTACTTTTTTAGACCAGCAGATGGCAGCAGACAAAACAGACAATGTGATAAGATATAGAGAAAAACATATACTTTGAAGGCCAAGATTAATATGAAGAACTTTGAAAAACAAAGTTTTTCCAAGCTTGAATGATTGATACACTGCTTCTGTACATGGGGTTAAAAGGGCATTCCAGTCATCAAGTGCCCACATGGTTAATTTGAGGCCTGAAGTAGAGGGTACCGTAAGGTCATTTTGTCTCAAAGCTGTTTTTGAGTCCCTACTATTTTATCTTTTAAAGTCTGAGCGCCCTAAATATTTTGGAATACACTGTACAGTTCCCAAATATGACGGAAAATCAATTATAACTCCCAAAGCATACATAGTGTCCAAGTTCTGGAACCCCAAAATGGCAAGACTCTTCATCATGCTTTTCACAAATTCAGTTTTTAAGGCTTAATATAGCCAAAAATAATCAAGGCATGCCATTTGTAAGAACATCATCTGGTAGACGGGGTGATATTGAGGGGCCATGGTGATTTTTAGGCCTGTATCTTCCTTGAAACTAAAACCAGAGGTGTCAAAATCGGCTTGTAAATTTTGTATGCAATTCACAGGCTTCAAAAGTGGGCATGGCACCCCAACTTTGGAGGGCTTCATCTCTGCAACCGTTGGACGTAGGGTGCTAATACTTGGTATTGTTTCAATTGACATCAAAGGGTACCTGTATGTGAGATATCGGGTAAATCGGAGAGGGTCATGTGGGGAGATTCTAGGGAATCATGTGAATTGACATGGAATGACCCTATTGTTAAGTTGTTGGTAACATAACTTAGACACAGTGTGCCGTACCTTAAACAAAAGTTCTGCTTAACACTGTTGCAGCAATTCAGCAATACACGTTTTGCTTTATGCTACACACTTGCTCATGGTCACTGCACACTTTTTCCTTCATAAGACACTCCATTAAAAAGTGAACACTCATAATATCATTGGGAAAACACATCCACTAGAAAAACAAAACACACTGGATGTATGACAAGATTTAGGCACCGACAATAAAACACATGCTTTCAAAATTAACCACTATTCTGCCAGTTACAAAGTTGCATTCTTTATATTACATTGCACTTATTTTATTTTGCATTTATTTGTTTTACTTTGATGGCTACTTTGCTAAATTCACACCTTCCTACATTCAAACAAAACAACAAATTGCACAACGGTACTAAAGAGTAGAATATGGAGTGGCATTGACTGACTCACGTTCTGTAAAACCTACCCTGATGGCAGGAGTAGCCTTTTATCTTCATCATCACATGTTAGGTATGAACATGATAGTTTGTAGAAATACACATAATAGTAGATGTCAGCTGCATATTGTGTCTGGAAATGTATTGTACTTCGCTACTTTACTGTAAGCAAACCTCATACCTCATACCCAAACAAAAAAGTAGGCCTATATAGACTATGTTTTTCATTACAGCATGTTGACGTCAACCACATATTTATATCATATTAAAATGTTTGAAAATTTGTGAATAAACACAAAAAATGGTTCATAAGCTCACATACACACTGTTGTGTTGAGAGTGATGTACTGTTTAAGATATTTTGTTTCAGTTTAATGTCCTGTACTGTAAGGTGCAGTTGTGTAATGTACAGTAGGCCTATTGAATTTTGGGGTCTTGTGAAGTACATTCTGTGAGTCTGAATAGACTGGTACAAAAAGAAAGACTGCTGTGTTTTGTATAAGGTAGACAACTGTTTTCACGTTGATCTAATTTGTTTTCTCATTTGGTGCTAATGTGTGTCTTTTGACATGAAAGTGAGGTTTTGACAAAAGATTGTTGAGTTTTTCTGGCAATGTTAAGGTTTTGATAGCAAAGTTTCATGTTGGCATATATGTGCAGGGTTTATCTCCAAGTGTTGAGAGTTTTTGACTTGTGTGTAGAGTTTTGACTCTATGAGCCAAATTTTGCAAATTGTGTGCAAGTAGTAGGCAAAAACTGTAAAAGAAACAACAATGGAACTGGCTTGAAAGTTATGTAATTGAAAACAGTGTTAAATAACGGCAAATTGTGTCAACATGATAGCCGTGTCTTGGATTTTTACGACCATTGTGTAATGACTGACTGGGAGTGTTTATACACTGCAATGCATTGTGTATTGGACTGAAGACAGAGTTTGCTTTTATTGCATGTGTTAAATATTTTGGAAACGTAGTAGCCTTTTGCAAACAAAGATGTTGTGTTTGGAGAATCGGTTTAACTGGTTAGCCCGTTGCGTGAACTGGTATGAAAATGTGCTTTTTGGAGTGACAACTGTGTCAAAGCAATCAAGAAAAACTGTAATACACATTGGTACTTGGAACCAGT
>NC_085871.1:31980092-31987592 GCF_034702125.1 Engraulis encrasicolus
GATGAAAAATAATGTGGCAGTGGTTAAAGCACGGTTATGTGTCGATGAATGCAAGTAATAGCAGCGTAACTGTTGTGACGGTGAAATAGAGTATTGGTGGAGCGAAAACGGCGTGGGTGAGTGAAGGGACAGGACAGCTGTCTGTCAAAACAGTGTAGTTGCCGTCAGAAGCCGTCTGATATTTGCGAGGTCCTCGCAACTACAAACGATGGAGTTGTCGTTTCCTAATAACGCCCACGCCATCGCAAAGACCCTGCACGCGTTTGACATGGATATACGAGTAAGTGAAAAAAAAGATAACAAAAACTAGCGACGAAAGTAACAAAGTAGCCTAAGCGTGGTGTCCGTGGTGTTATTGGATATCTAGTTGACATAGCGTAACGGTAATTGTCATTCCAAGCGCATCGTAAGTAAACCTAATATTAATTTGACCTGGAGGAACTTGAAGGTGTCACGCAGCAGCAGCATAAACACACAATGCAGACACCATTCACGCACTGTGTAGGTGTGTGTGTGTGTGTGTGTGTGTGTGCGCGCGCGCGCGGGGGTGTCTCCTGTCCTTCTCCTCTCCGTCTCCTTCTCCTCCCTTCATCTCTTCTCCCCTTCACCTGTCTTCTGTGCATTGTCCATGGTATTTGGCCCACTGTGTGTGAAGTGATGCTGTGTAGGGGATATGTGGTTTTGCAGTGTTTGGTTGTGTGTGTGTTTGGCTAGTGTATGTTGAAAGTCTGGTAGGTGTGTGACATGTTGAAGGCATGCTGTGTTTGTGTGAGTTATAGGCCTATACTGTATGAGGTTTGGGTGATGGTGTGTGAGGTAATAGGCTAGTGTTTGGCTGTCTGTGCAGTATATGGAAATGGAATGAAAAATAATGAAATGCAGGTAATAAAAATATAATTACTAAATAATTATAGAATAGACTGAATTATATTGAGTATAATATTTATATTGTTTATCTGTGTTGAGGACATAGCCTAGTTTAATAAAATAATTAAAAGCAACATAATTAACGCATGGTTTATTTTGGTGAGAAAAAAATGGCTAGTTGACCTTCCATTTGGCTAGTAAGAAAAAATGTCTACTAGCCAAATTGGCTGGTGGTGGAAAAAGTTAATTTAGAGCCCTGAATATAACGTCTGATTTGAATTTAGTCACCCTCCTTACACAAGACTTCCTTCTCCACAGGTAACCCCTATTGTCTGTTCATAGGATTTGTCCAGCACAAAAACACATTCAAAACAGTCAACCGTGTTACGGTCAACAGTGCAGGGGAACAAGTCGGCACTTTTTTAGGAGAAAAAACAGAGCAGACGAACCCATCTCCCTAGAACACAAATTATTTTGTTTGTTTGTCTGTCATTATGGAGATATACTCCTCCTCAACTGTCATTGCTAATTGTAACACCATTGACGGTAACACGGCTTGACATTTCAGCCATTTTTATGGTGTTGTGCAGTCATGGGTGAGCGGTTAGGGCGTCAGACTTGCATCCCAGAGGTTGCCGGTTCGACTCCTGACCCGCCAGGTTGGTGGGGGGAGTAATCAACCAGTGCTCTCCCCCATCCTCCTCCATGACTGAGGTACCCTGAGCATGGTACCGTCCCACCGCACTGCTCCCCATGGGGCGCCACTGAGGGCTGCCCCCTTGCACGGGTGAGGCATAAATGCAATTTCGATGTGTGCAGTGTGCAGTGTTCACTTGTGTGCTGTAGAGTGCTGTGTCACAATGACAATGGGAGTTGGAGTTTCCCAATGGGCTTTCACTTTTTTTCTTTCACTAACTGAGGACCTCAGAAGTTCCACCACAACACCTTAATCAATTCATTTATTTGTATGCTTTATCTGTGTTTTTCTACATGTGATTTCTAATTCAGATTCTTATGAATATGTTGATAACACAGTTGACTGCCAATTTTCCCGCTATGAGAACATGAAAAAGAATGGATTAAATTATGGAAGGATGGAGATCAAAACTTACCAAAAAGTCTTCCCATATCCTGCCAAAGAGGTTATGACATCACGTGATGTTATTCGTATGGCCTAAGACCAAACCATTACTGATTTATGGAGGAGGTTTCAGACCGTGACACGGTTAACACAGTTTTCGTGGACACACACAAAATGGCAAATTTCATGTATAATGGAAAGGACAGTGGTCTTTCTGACAGTTTTGTCATATTGTGATGATTACTGTGAATCAACATTTGCAATCGTCTTGGGCAAAACAAGTTTCTTTACATGCTAATATGAAGACTGAATCTGACATTTGGAAAACAGGACGGCATGAAAACACCCAAAACCAGTATTAAATATTCATTCTTGCTGAGGGAAATAATGCCATATCTACACTTTCTGTATTATATGAAAGATAAATGTGTGCTAATGTCCAAAACATCATTGGACGCAGTTAATAGTTACTGGAATTTGCAAATAAAATCCATGGTGTAGTGTCTTCTTCTAAGTCACTTCTATGGACGCCTTGAGGTGGTCTTAATAATTTGATGGTTTATTCCAAAGGTAAAATAATCGGGTTTCCATATAAGTTTGTCACAAAATAAAGTTTACTGAAATAATAAGTCCATAACAAAAATGACCATCAATAAAGAAATAAATTAAAACCCTTATGCCTGCTGGCGTCTTCCAATTTTAGATCCAAACGTTCCACAAGCATTCACAGTTCAGAACACATTGTTTCCACACACACGCTAACTAATTAAAGGTGCAGGTGCATCAATGACTCAAATCACGGCACCTGGCTCAATTAAGGCCACCATGTGCCACATAATTCCAAACGTCCTTCCAAATTCGGCCAGCAGGTGTCATAAAACCGAAAATATGCAAAATGGCTCCTACACACCGGCCCCCTTATTGGTACCGGGCAAGGTACAATAAAACAAAACACAACTAAGGAGCCATAAAGAAAACAACCATAATCCAAGCAAATTATTTCCATAAATCATCATATGTACAAGTTCTATCCAACACAATTACATTTTTTTTTTTTCGTTTTCCCTTTTATATATTTTTTTGTATATTTTTTCTCCTTTTTCAAGTGTCCTTAAGTACAACAATGTCCCTTCAAGAGCTCATGTACGTTAGAGTCTATCTTGTAGTGCTTACGCACACAGCTCATATGCATGAAAGCATAATTCATGAGTCCAAGTTGTGTGTGTGGTGCGTAATGTCTGTGTATGGATACGTCGCTCATGTGTGCACGAAATGTGACGCTCGTGTGTGCACAAATAGATCCGAAGATCTATAGAGTCCATGATCCAGGTGTGCGCATGTGAAGACTGGATCCATCAGTGTATGTGAGAGTTCAGACAAAGCAATGATTCAGGTTACCAATTCAGGTTAATCCATATTACATCACATCATATTCATTCATGTTCATTGTTCATGTCACATTCATATTCAAACCAATAGGTAATTCATCTAAGTTCAAAGTTGTACTGTTTCAAAGTTGCAACAGGTATCGTACCACATACATTATTCATAGTGTCAATCACTCATCCCACATCCAAAGGGCCCTAGTGGCAATAGGGACGGCAATAAACACACATCACACATGCAACTTCATTCTAACTCAACCATCTCTGTTCTATCTTGTAAGGTTGGGCATGTACTGTATGTTCCCTAACCCATACTTTCCACAAGAGGTCTGCTGAGTATTGCACTGGTTCCTATTTACATCTACTGTGTGTAGTGCAAGTGGACAACTAGTAGGGGATGCATTGCCTGCCGTTTTGATATCATTGAATGTTATTGGACACAAAGTCATACATTTTTTCTTTGCTTTCAGTTTTCTTTCCAACAGGTTTTCCTTTTCAGGTGCTAGGCTCTTTGTGGTAAGCATTTCCTTTCCAGTTTGTCTCAGATTCAACAGGGATAATTTGTGCTGATCCTTCGTCCATGTGTTCATTTTGAGAACATCCATTTCCATTTCCATTTCTTTTTCTTTCTGTAAGGCAAGTATAGACCTGGGTCGTTCAGATTTCTGGGCTTTGAGGAATTCTGGACCATTTGGCCGAGTGTTTGAGTTCAAGAGAGAGCTTGCCTTCAGGTCACAAGTTGCACCATGTGCTTTTTCCAGTTTTGGCTTTCCATTTCTACTCTGTTTGATGCTTATCATCTTATCACCTTTCCTCTGGTGATGTATTCCATGGTGTGGCCTACTGAACCTCACCTTTCCACTTTGGGTGACATGGTCATTGGATGGAGCTATGTCTGTCTGACTCCTTCCTACATTTCCCTCTAAAGAGGTTGTGCACTCCATATGGTGCTCTCCATTCTTTTCCATTTTTCTTTTCAGGGATACAACATGCAGTTGGGCCTGATCATAATCATTTGTCACGTTTTTGTTTTCGAATGTCAAAGGTAAGTTATAATGGCTATTCATAATTTCCTTTGAAGTTCCATTTCCAGTTTCCATTTTATGCATTTGCTGATCGACAACTGACACTCCTGAGCTTTTCTCTGGAGCTGCCGGTTCTGAATCTTTGTGATGCTGCTCAATCAACTCCTTCATGTCTCTTATAGATATGTGGTTTGTTGTGACAGCAGTGTGGGTTCTTTGCGCTTTATGAGACGCATCTTGTGTCAGCTTAGCCACAACCCACCCTATGGGTGTTCTAAATGCATATGGGCCTGTACCTCTACTATTTATCACCTCCATAGGCTCCATAAGATTTGCAGCATTTGTGCCTATTAGCAGCTCAATGTCAGCATCCAGATGCGGAATCCTCACTCCATGTAAGTATTTCCATTTGTCAACAGATTCTTGTTTTGGTATGTGTTGTTTTGTCACAGGTAAGTGTGTTTGTGTATACACTGGTGGAAGTTTGTGGTATTGCGTTCCTTCCATATTGCTTACTTCCAGACCAGAGACTATGCTACTGGGCACCCTGCTCTCTTGGCCCATTGTACACAGCATGATGGAGATGTTCTTGCCAGGGACGCTCAGCTTTTCTTTTAGCGAATCTGTACAGAACGTAGCTGTGCTACCAGGATCAAGAAATGCATGGGTTGTTACTACTTTGCCACTACCTGACATCCTCACTTTAACTGGTATTATAGCTAGAGTGCATTTGCCTGATGTACTGGCACCCATTGGGTCACTCGCATTCACCATTGCATTGCTTAAAGTGGCGGTTTCAGTTTTGGGCTTAGCTTTTTCATTCACTGTACTGATGTGTAGTACAGTAGGGTGCAGTAAAGAGCATATGTCACACGTCATTCTGTTCTGGCATGTTTTGCCTATGTGGCCCTTTCTAAGGCAACCAAAGCACATCCCTTTGGCTTTCAGGTAGGCTATTTTTTCCACATTGTTTTCATTCTTGAATGTTTCACATTGATCCAGATTGTGATCATTTCCACAGAACATGCAAGATCCATCAGTTGAGAGTATAGAAATAGACACAGGGGCAACTGTGGTGGCGAAGCTAGAGCTACTTGATCTGGGTTTCCTCTGTTGCATAGATGTTGGTGTCACTTTGGCATCAGAGGGGGTCTGGATATCGCCAAACACTGGGTCGAGCAATGCCCTAGCTTGCTTCTCAATGAATTCTACCAGGTCCTTGAAAGTTGCCCTGGGTTTCTTATTTTCCTCCATGTTGCTAACAATTGCACGCCATCTATCTCGTAGCTTGAATGGCAATTTCGACACTATCAGCTTCATATTGCTGGAATTTTCAAGCTCCTTTAAACCATCAATGTCAGACATAATGTTGAAACAACTGCGCAAGAACAATGCATAGGAGCGCAGGTCTTTGGCATTTTCTGGCTTGATGGTTGGCCAGTTCAAAGCCTTTTTCATATGGGCTGATGCAATTTTATATCCATTTCCAAAATTGTATTCCAGCTGTTCCTTGGCCTGATTGTATGCAGTGTTGGGGTCCATGTGTAGGAAACTGGAGACTAGGCTCCTAGGTTCATCTTTTGTGTATTGTTGTAGGTAATACAAACGGTCGTCCATGTTCTCAGTCTTTTTTTCCACGAATTGCTCAAATGCTTTAATGAATGTGCGGTATTGTAATGGGTCACCATCAAACACTGGGATTTCTCTGCCTGGCAATAAGGAGAGAGCTTGCTGTTTCACTAACAGTGAAGTGATTTCTGTGTGCCGTTTCAACACTTCAGTGACGTCATTGACATTGGCATTTGACGCGTTTCCATTGGGTTGGCTTACTACTGGTGCGCTATGATGGGCACTAGCGCTGGCTATTTGGGCAGGGGCTATTTGGGGACTTTGCGCATGAGCATTCTGCTGCACAGTGTCACTTTGGGGTGTAATTTGCACTCGCGTTGCTTTCTGCACTGTTGCGGGGATTTTGTATTCAGTAGGCGTGCCGAATTTGTGTAAACCGGATAATGAGCCTTGTTCTTCAGCTTCTCTATAAATTTTCAATTTTGCCTCAGCAGCAGCGAGCTCTGATTCATGTGCAAGTTTTTCTCTTCGTGCCTGAAATTCTGCCTTACACCTAGCCAGTACAGTAGCCTCCTCCAAGTCAAGGTCACTTTTCTTATTTAATGCATCAGTTTTTGCCTGTTGCGCAGCGAGATCCGCTTCAGCCTTTATCCTTAACTGCGCGCTCGTCCGAGACGCGCGACTAACGTTACTTCTGGCTTTGACGCTCGGGGCTGCTTGGGATATACTGTCATGGGGCTTAACAGTCTCGTTTAATTTCTCCTCCTCCTCCTCAGTCATTTCCTTTTTCTCCTCTTCAGCATTTTCCTCTTTCTCCTCCACATCAACATTCTCGCTACGGATCCATTTCAACACTCCATCAATGAATTCCTTGAACAGGTTATATTTCGGTTCATACCAGTCTTGCTGATCTGCTTCCTGCTCTAATGCATCTGTCATTAAATGCTGCACTGATTCGTGAACGTCACTGAATTCAAGCAAATACTGGTCAAACGTCTGCAGTTGCTTTTCAACAAGGGACTTTTCTTGGCCTGCCTCAATAGAATAGTTGATTTCCTTACGCTTACGTGTAAGAACACTAAGCTTCCCTCTACGGCTTTTCAGTAATTTAGACAGTTCCCTGTCATCACACAGTGTCTCTTCTTCCTGTGGCTTCTCCATTGTCTTTAAACTTAACAAAAGGTATCCAACAAAGGCTTAGTTTTCTTTTAAATTAAAGCATTGCAACACGGTAGCCAAATAGAGTTCAGTTCTCTTACAGTGAGCGCGGCGGCTCGAGTTCAAAGTCAAACTTGAGCGCGGCGGCCCAAGACAGGTAAGAAGAGTAGGCTACAGCGACTCAAGTTCACAGCGGGCGCGGCGGCCCTGATGAGAAAACAGTTTGTACTCACAGATCAGTAGTCCAGTCTCGCGAAGCACGGGTCCACATATTTCACAAACCTTGATTTTCTTCAAGTAATCCACATGCAATCCATGATTCGAAACTGGTAGGCTACTTCTCCACAAACGCACAGCTCCGGGCACCCACAGCGATTTCCAGCTCTCCACCGGCGCTCACAGGTGTTCCGATTTT
>NC_085871.1:31995092-32000092 GCF_034702125.1 Engraulis encrasicolus
ATTATAATGAGAAACACAGATGAATATTTGATCACCAGTGCTTGGTGTTCATTCCTGCTGTATGGCACAGGGAACGAAAGAAAGAAAGAAAGAAAGAAAGAATGAAAGAAAGAAAGAAAGAAAGAAAGAAAGAAAGAAAGAAAGAAAAACACACAACAGAAACACAGACACAGTGAGCGAGAACAAAAGAACGAGAGAGAGGGGGGTGGGGGGAGAGAGAGAGAGAGAGATACTGTCTGCATGACAATTGTGAGTGTGGGCATTGAGCAGCAAGTTATACGGTAAGTAGGTCTGTGAAGTATAGTACGATTTTTATGTTTGTTTTTGTCTGTGGTTCTTTGAAATACATTGCAATTTGTATGTTTTTTTTTTCCTGTGGCCATTTCAAGCAAACCATTTTTTTCATTCTGATGTTTTTACTGTTCTGCTCTTTTTCTGTTCTTGTTGTTTTTTTTACAGGGTCAGACCTCTCCACTCTAACTCGCATTAGAGCCAATTAGACTGGAGACTGCACTGCACCGCTGCAATCCATCTACACAACGAGCTTTATTGGCCCAATACGTCAAGGCCACAGTCCTGCTTCCTGTTTCCTCTCAAGTCAGGACTAATACATATGGTAGGGCCTATAAGGTGAAATAAACGTACCAGGAACACAATACAGGGAAACAATTATACAGATAAATTGCCACATATAGGCTATAGAGCACACTTTGATATAAATGTTTAAAAGTGCTAAGCAATAGTTTGCCTTAGCCCGCCATATCAAGCCCTGAAGCTTGTTTGCTAATTTGCCTGAACTAAGGATCGTACAAATAGTGTACATGGAAAACACGACAATACATACTGCATTGCACTTAGCTGACGCTTTCATTTATTCAAAGCGACTTACAGTTATTATTTTTTAGGGTATTTGTTACAGTCCCTGGAGCAATGTGGGGTTAGGTGCCTTGCTCAATTTGCACCTCAGCCATGGCGATGTAGGGAGAGGTCAGGGCGGATTCGAACCTGCAACCCCTAGATTAAAGGACCAACTCTATAACCACTACGCCACGGCTGCCCACGTGAATAGAGTAGAATAAAGAACAAGCATAATGAGTAGGCCTACATAAGTTTCTGTTTTCAGGCCGACCAGGGGTCCGTATCTCGAAAGCGTCTTTGCTAACGACGGTAGCAACGTCCTTCGTAAGAGCGACTCAACTCTCTCTCGACAGCGACGCTCACCACTGAATCCAAGGGAATGGTAAGACGGTCTTAAGATGGTCTTAAGACGGTTAGCAACGACAAGAATCGAGAAACTGACCCCAGAATGGTGCTGGTGCTGGTGCCCTCGCCCGCACCAGTTACATTCGGAAACTGCTTAGTATACCTGCAAACAGTTTTCGGGCTCTGAACTATTCCATATGTGACCATGCGGAAAGACTTGTTTTTTCTCTGCGAACCATGATGACGTGAACGTCAACAGTTTTATCCGGGTAACATATGGACACAGTTGTCATGGAACTGATTAACGGGCTGCTGTCAGCCAATCACAAACTAGAGGACAATTTATAAGGGGTGTCTTCACTTTGCTTGTGTAAAAACTTGAGAAAGCCCAGACGGGCCAAAACGTTGTTTTGTCAATAAATTGCAGCACGATGGACATGAGTGTGCGGTATCTTCTTCTACAAAACATATGGACACAAACAGAAACGTTCAGAGCCTGGTATAAACACAGATTTTTCATAGTAATGCACTTTAGGTCCAAACGTAACAGATGCAGAGAAGGGCACCAGCACCATTTTGGTCAGCCTGAAAACAGCAATTGTTGTCACTGTTCACAGAGGAAAAACAATGTCATTGCTCAGAGTAAGGCCCCATTGAACAAGCGTCCTGCTTTCTATTTTATACGAACACAAACGGGGGATATACCTTTATGTTGTTGCTACAGTTGTAGCATAGTGGTGCAACTCAAAACTACAACATTTTTCTGCTTGGCGACTCGGGAAAGGTTTCAAGAAGGAGGCCGCACCTTGCATAGTAGTTACTAATACTACTATGCAAGGTGCGGCCTGCTTCTTGAAACATTGAATTTGAAATTTGGGCCAGCACCCTCAGAGATTTAATAATTAAGAGTGACGCCTGCTCCAAGAAGAAAATCGACTCGGGAAAGGACCATACAGTGAACACAGACAACACAATAAAGAAAACAAAAACAAAACAAAAAAAACAAATAAAATATGTCGTTACACACATTGAGAACAAATAATAATAATAATAAACAATAATATTAGGCCCACATATTTCACGTGGGAATATTGTGTATTTAAAAAATGATAGGCCTACAAGAAACAGCAGTAATACTAACTGCACTGCTCAGGTGTCTTACACAAAACATCAGTCTCCAACTTAGCAATTCCGCAAGTCAGTCATGCAGACAGTCAGTCAGTCATTCATGCAGGCAGGAAGGCATGCAGGCAGACAGGCAGACAGACAGGCAAGCTGACAGGCAGGCAGACAGAGAGGCAGGCTGGCAGGCAGGCAGACAGACAAGCAGACAAGTATTTAATTAGTTTGTCATGAAGTACGTATATTTGGTATAAGTACTGTGCACATGTACATGAGTGAGCCTAATTGCAATGCTTTCTAGCCTTACTATCCAAAATAGTGTTTGTGTGTGCACGTGTGTGTGTGTGTGTGTGTGTGTGTGTGTGTGTGTGTGTGTGTGTGTGTGTGTGTGTGTGTGTGTGTGTGTGTGTGTGTGTGTGTGTGTGTGTGTGTGTGTGTGTGTGTGTGTGTGTGTGTGTGTGTGTGTGTGTGTGTGTGTGTGTGTGTGTGTGTCTGTGTAGTTGTTTCTAAGTAGCATGAGGTAGCAAACATGTCAGTGGAAAGCTATGCCGCTAACAAATGAGGGATTATATTTATAGACTTTGCATTGTGTACACAAAGCCTACTGGATTAAAGCAGTTTATGACGGCCACTATGCAAATACTCACAGCTTATCCGCTACAAGTACTGGACAACAGCTCCTTCTCTCTCTCTCTCTCTCTCTCTCTCTCTCTCTCTCTCCCTCTCTCTCTCTCTCTCTCTCCCTCTCTCTCTCTCTCTCTCTCTCTCTCTCTCTCTCTCTCTCTCTCTCCCTCCTTCCTCCTTCTCTTTCTCCTTCCGCCTTCTCTTTCTCTCTCCTGTTAATATTCCTTCACACATTTTAATTATGTCCCCCCCATTGCATTCTCTTTATCATCATGTTTTCCTTGACATATTTATCTCTGGCTCTCCCTCCTTTGCTCACCCCTCTCCCTCCTTCACTACACCATCTCTATACTTCTCCCTCTCTTTATGTTTGCTTGCACAGTACATTTTGTAGTGTTAATTCAACACTTAAAGAGTTCATTTAAGTCCATATAAGGTCAAATACACCCTCAAAGTGTTAAATGACCACTGCAAAATTTACTGTGTGCTTCTAACACTTTCTCTCATCCTAATATATTTTTTTCACTGTCCTTCCACCACCTCTCTTCCTCTGTACATCCTTGCCTGTATTTATCACCGCTTTCTCTCTCTCTCTCTCTCTCTCTCTCTCTCTCTCTCTCTCTCTCTCTCTCTCTCTCTCTCTCTCTCTCTCTCCCTCCCCCATCTCCCTCCATCTCTCCATCACTGTCTGTGCATCCATCTGCTCAGCTCCCCATTCTCTGGCTGTGGGGATGCAGACAGCAGGTCCATCATTAGCCTCCCTAATGTCTCCTATCATGATATGGTCACACTACACACACGCACGCACGCACGAACGAACGCACGGACACACACACACAGAGACACACGCACGCACGCACGCGCACACACACACACACACGCACACACACACACACACACACACACACACACACACACACACACACACACACACACACACACACACACACACACACACACACACACACACACACACACACACACACACAGTAGATGCAGTGGCCAATAGGCCTCTTCTCTCTGTCTCTATCTCTCTCTCCGTCTCTCTCTGTCTCCCTCTCTCTCTCTCTCTCGCCTCCCTAATGTCGACCATCATGGTGTACTGTGAGCCTGATGGAAGTGCTGAGGCGGTCAGGGGTTGCCGCGCTGACCAGCTGTGAGGGATTATGACAAACCGCCGCCTCGCTCTGTTCTAATGGCATTGACCCCCGTTCTCCCCCCTCTAGGAGGTCATGGGTGAAAGGTCGCTTCTTATCGCGCTCTTTCCTGAAGACCTGTGTCAGGTGCAGTCTCCTGTGTCCTCATTTAAACGCTGTTCATAAGCAGACAAGAGAGGAGGAGCAGCTGTGCTCAGATCAGTGTTGGGAGGTCAGGTGAGTGCATATCAGGCAGGTGTTGGGGGGAAGGTCTTGGTGAAGCAGAGTTCATTGTCCCTGAAAGATGACACATTTAATTCTCAGGTGCAGTGTTGAGTGTTCATTCAGTCTCTTGTGCTCTCATTTAAATGCCGTTTATAATCTGACAAGAGAGAAGAAGAAACTGGGCTCTGACCTGTGGTGGGAGGTCAGGTGAGTGGACTTATATGAGAAACTGGATGGAGATGGGTGTAAGGTTTTAGATATACAGCTTGAAAGAACCTTTCTTTTCAGTAACATTACAATGCCATATATGACATATACCATATAATTACAGTGCAATATATGTCATATACAATGCATTCACAGTGTTAGACCAAACAATGTCTGGTCCCGTCATTAACCAGACAAGAGAGAAGCAACTCTTTTCAGATCTGTGGTGGGAGGTCACATGAGTGTATATGAGAAAGGTGATGGGGGTTACGTTTCAGATCTAAGTTTTCAGACGTCATGCATCTTGTAAAGGAGTAATTTTTTCACGTTAGTGCATATCCAAGTTGTTGTGCACTGACTTTGCATGTTAAGTCGTGCTCTACAACGCCACATATGCAAGACATACATGCAATTAAAATCACACTATTTTCAGAAGTCTAAACCATTTCTTACCTTCCCTTTCAACTGATAATTTAAAACTCA
>NC_085871.1:32007592-32010092 GCF_034702125.1 Engraulis encrasicolus
TTTTCTCTCTCTCTCTCTCTGCATCATTGTCGGCGCAGTACAGAGTGTCTGAGTCCTTATGCTTTTATATAATAATGATCTTGTATAATGTATGAAATATATAATTCTATGTGCACAGCACTTTTCTCCCCTATGACATTGGCAACACTGAACATACATGTAAGTAGGATATTTACAGTATTTCTTTACCATAGGATTTTCCCTCTTTTAAAATATTAAAATTATATTTAATTGTACATTTACTATTACTGCAGTCTGAAACAGGCTTATAAAGTATACTGTATATAATGCACATTTAATTAAGTTATTCAATGCTGCATACCGTAGAGAACTTTACACATGGGTTCTAGCCTCATTCCTACACCTTCTTTACAGCTTATCAAAGAGGCCTGTACTGTATGTCACATACAGTAGAATTAATTCTATGTGTTACATCAGGGGTCGGGAACCTTTTTGGTGGAGAGAGCCATAAACGCCCATTTTTTTCAAAATATTTTTTATGAGAGCCATACCATTTTCGCCATTATTTCTAATGCTAATTGTCATGCACAGAAGGGAATAAAAGTAACGCCTGCATTGGGGATAAGAAGGGAGAGCTAACGAAAGAAGAACTGAAACTACTTGTGGATGTGCTGATGTGCATTTAAGAAGCCACGCGCATGCATTACCGTAAGTTTCTATCTTTTATGCATCAGAGTAGCCAATGAGAATGGCTGGGTGCTTCTATTCTAACTATCAGACAGACACTGGGGAGGTGCATGAGGAAGGAGGAGGGAAGGAGAGAGAACTTCAAGCTCATCTTGGTCGCGCTGACAATAGTTAATATTTTACAGTTGATATGTGACTGACATATCTATTTTTAGTAATTCACGAAACTACGGTACAAATCGCGTCCCTTACCGACATGCGTCCCCAATACAGAACGCATGATTTAGCCGCCAAATAGGCTACAGGACGATTCCTTATTTCAAGGGACGAATGGCAACCCTACGTTTGCCTTCGCATTGTGGCACCAGTTGTCTCGCAATCTCCCTAAACTGGGAAAGACTTACATCAGTTGATTCAGCCCAAAGTTCTTCCTGTAAGCGAGGGAGAAGTACAGCGCTGCATTTATATCCCTCACTTGCGTTTCCTCCACTTGATTTGCCATTATAATAGCACGATCATGAACAGTTTCTTTGTTTTGGATACAACCGTTAGCCAGCTGAACTTTAGGTAAAGCATTACGGATAGAATGTTATCTCACACGAGACGACCTAGCGCGGGCACGGCATTGTCCAATAAAAAACATGTTTTTCTTATCTGTGCAGTAGTCTTCATCGAAGGCCTGTGCTTGTCTCAGCTGATCGGACCAGGGATGGATTAAATGCGCGATCAAACTTTATATTTTGAATATTATCTTAACTTTTTGGTTTCAGTAGGTCCATTTTTATTTTAGTGCCGTACCTAAATTATTCATGGCTTATTGAGTAGGCCTAAACAAATGACAGGTTTGTCCGAGAGCCACATGTAGTTCCCAAAAGAGCCACATGTGGCTTGCGAGCCATAGGTTCCCGACCCCCGTGTTACATAGACATAGGTACTGTATATTTAATACATCGGTAACACTTTATTTTAGGGATACATCTATTAGCACCAATACATACAATATTAATGCATGTGTAAGTAACTTGTAAGGCATGTACTAAGCAAAATCAGACAGTTGTTAAGCATGTATTCACAAATGTCTTGTTCATGCCCAATTAGGGATTTATTACCAATATAACATTAGTAAGGACCTAGTAGACCTAGATTTCTATTTATGAGTAAGCAGTAAGGGCCAGAATACAATGTGTATAAGCTCCTGGTACACTGTGTGAACAAACCCTGAACAGTGTGAAAGCAGATGTGGAATAAGTGTCCCTATTCTACAGTGAGGCATTGCTCAGCCCAGATGACTTAGGGCATATATGCATATTGTTCAGGTTCCAAAATGGAGAAAGTCTTTTTTTTGCTGTAGGCTACTGTTTTCTCTCTTGTGACATTGTCACCACTAGAGTAAGGTACCCTGAGACCTTTTACTACTTTTTTAATAGTGGTATTGCAGAGCACTTTTCTCCCTGTAGCATAGACAAGGCTGAACACACTTGCCATTTGTTGAGTTCCTCAATGTTCTATAATTGTAATATGTGATATGAATTATATTCATTTGATGTCACTTACATCTATTTATGTGTTGATTTTTTTCAGTGTGATATTGTGATAGCCAAGTGCAGTAGCGTTCTTTCTCTTTTAAAATATTACTATTATAAAACATTGTTATACAATATGTGTGTAATGTATATTTACATTAATGTCATGCAGTGTTTGCATTTGTGATGAAAATGTGTGCTGTGTGCTGTGTGTTTTTTTCCCCCACATTTTCACCATCTACTAGGGTTCGTGACAGCATTTGTGATTATGCTAATGCACACCCCTCTGGCTTGCCATAGTTTGCTGGCCCTCTGGCTTGTCATAATGC
>NC_085871.1:32025092-32030092 GCF_034702125.1 Engraulis encrasicolus
CTGTTATGATACAGTGTTGCCAAAGTATTCAGAGACCGTGCCACAGGAACGTTACGGCAACTGGATTACATCCTAGGCAAGGCAAGGCAAGGCAAGTTTATTTGCATAGCGCATTTCATACACAGGTGCAACTCAATGTGCTTCACAAAATTAACAAATGCAAAAAGAAAGGAGACAGGGAAGAAAAAAGAAAATACATTAGTCAAAGAACATTTAAAACATTAAGATAAAACATAAGGTAAAATGATAATAATAATAAAATAAAAAATAAAATAAACATAAAAATAAAAAGTAAGAATTTAAGCTAGGGGAAAGCATCTGAGAACAACTTTGTATTGAGTCTAGATTTAAAGCTATCAATAGTGGGTGCATTTTTACGTCACCTGGAAGCTGGTTCCAAAGTTTTGAAGCATAGAAGCTGAAGGCTGCCTCTCCACACTTTGTTTTGACTTTTGGAATCACCAGCAAATTCTTCTCCGTTGACCTTAGTGACCTGGTTGGTGCATACAGCTGAAACATATCCAGTAGATATGTGGGTCCCATTCCATTTAATGATTTAAACACAAGTAGCATTAAAAATCAATTCTTTAGCTTAATGGGAGCCAATGCAGCGATCTTAAAGGGGAAGTCCAGTTTTTTTTAACATTAAGGCCATTTTCTGAGTGGTCTGCAATGTTTTAGAGTCTCCCTCACCGTTTATTTCATGTTTGCTGCTGTCTCTGTTATTTGGCTGATTTGGATTTGATCTCAACCAGCTTTAGAATGGCCGTCTATGGGCACCTGCAACTCTGTTCTTAAAATCAACTTTAACATTTGTTTTCGAAAGTCTACAGCTCACAAAGTGGTTAGGGGTGTTCACTAGCAGTCCCTAACAAGTTTCAAGGCGAAATTTGGCTTCTGTCATTTTTTATTTGCCATTTTGTGAAAGAAAGTGAAAGTGAAAGTGAAACTTAATTTACAAATTGCTACATAAAACACACATAAAACATGACAGATGCCATATTTCGCTACAAAAATTGCTAAGGAACACCAGTGAATACTGTTGAACACTTGCTGAGTTGCATATTCTTCAAAACAAATGTTAAAGGTGATTTTAAGAACAGAGTTGCAGGTGCCCATAGACGGCCATTCTAAAGCTAGTTGAGATCAAATCCAAATCAGCCAAATAACATAGACTGCAGCAATCATGAAATAAACGGTGAGGGGGACTCTAAAACATTGCAGACCACTCAGAAAATGGCCTTAATGTTCAAAAAACTGGACTTCTCCTTTAAAATTGGAGTAATGTGGTTGAACTTCCTTGTTTTTGTAAGAACCCTTGCTGCTGTATTTTGTACAAGTTGAAGCTGTTTGATGGTCTTTTTGTGGAGGCCTGTAAAAAGACTGTTACAGTAATCAACCTTACTAGAAATGAAGGCATGTATTAGCTTCTCCAGATCATGTTTAGACATGAGGCACCTAAATTTAGACATAGTGCGGAAGAAGTGGAGGAACTCATGAATGCTGAACCGTACAGCACTTTTGGTTCAGTGGGCTCAGACCACCGCATGCTCTCCATGAGAGGTCGCCTGAGCCTCAGGGTCCCCAAACCAAGTCCCTAGATCCGGTACAACTGGAAAGCCTTCTCTAGTGACTCTGGCCTTCAAACCAGATACACAGAGGAGGTGAGGAGACGATTCCTCGAGTTGGACTGGGAGGCGGATCCCGGTGGCGAATACAGAAGATTTTGTATCTGCATCATTTTAGAGTTCTGCAACATTGCCCTGCTGCACAATCGGCTGCCTGATATGTGGTCTCTATCAAACATTGTGCCAGTGCCTAAATCTGGAGACCTCTCGAAGCCGGACAACTACCGAGGCAGTCTACAACTGCATGACCCTAAACAGGGTCTGGCAGGCAATCGACCCTCTTCTGAGGACTAACCAGAACGGCTTTAGAGAGGGACGCACCACTACATCCCAGATCTTGGCGCTAAAGAGAATGATTGAGGAGGTGAGGAAAAACAACCTGACAGCAGTATTATGCTTCATAGACTTCAAGAAGGCATTTGACTCTATCCACAGAGGCATGATGGTGAAGATCCTGAAGGCATACAGTATTCTCCCCAACCTACTCTGAGCAATAGAGTCCATGTACGCAGGAACAAGGGCCAGGGTGGTGACCCCAGACGGTAACAATGAGGAGTTTGGCATCCTGGCTGGAGTTATGCAGGGGATCACACTAGCCCCCTTCCTCTTCATCATAGTCCTTGATTATGCGCTCAGGAAGGCACTCAGTGGGAGAGAACAGGAACTTGGCTTCACTCTATCCCCAAGGAGGTCAAGTCGATACCCTGCAGTGGTCCTCACAGACCTTGACTACGCAGATGACATCTCTCCGACAACGTGGAACAAGCACAAACTCTACTGAACAGGGTAAAGCTAGAATGTGTCAAGGTCGGCCTCAGGTCAAATGCCAAGAAAACTGAGGTCATCACCTACAACATTCCACCAGAACATCAACCTCTGACTACAGCAGGAGGCACTGTGCTGAAAGAAGTCAGTGACTTCAAATACCTGGGGTCATGGGTCAACTCAGCTGAACAAGATCTTAAAGTGAGAAAGGCACTTGCATGGAGGGCCCTGAATGGCATGGCCAGTGAATGGAACTCCACTCTCCCAAATCAAGCTTAGCTTCTTCTACGCGACAGTAGAGTCTGTTCTCCTCTATGGCAGTGAATGCTGGACCCTGAAGCCAACCCTAGAGAAATCCCTTGATGGGTGCTACACCAGGATGCTGCGTGCAGTGCTTAACATCAGCGATAGTGCACATGTAACCAACGAAATTCTGTACGAGGGAATACCAAGGGTGAACGAGAAAATTGCTGTAAGGAGAATGAGACTTGCAGGACACTGCCAAAGTCACCAAGAACTGCCAGCCAGCAAACTGGTGCTGTGGGAACCGTTGCATGGGTGCCGGTCAAGAGGACGCCCCACACTAACTTATGTGGACATACTTAAGAAGGACGCAGGAACCCAGAGTACCAGTGAATTGAAAAGATGTATGGAGAATCGGGATGATTGGAAGAAACGATGGAAGGATCGTCTGAGGACGACCTAGAGAAAGCATACAAATAACAAGACAAAAGTGTATATAGTGTTACCTTAACCAATCAGTAGCAGACTGCCCGGGTGAGTTCTGCTTCAAAGATTTTTTTTTTTTTTAAATGTACAAACACATTTTTATTAGGGGTGGGCAAAAATGAAAATCTTTAATCGCATTAACACAATGACTTTCTGTGATTAATCGCGATTAATCGCATAGCGCGCGAAACTCAAAAATAATAATAATAAATAATAAATAAAATAAATAATAAATAAAATAAAAATATTTTTAAATTGATAAAATACAATTATTAATAATAATTTGCACATGTACTGTGTAGATAACCTATGTAGGTCTAATATAATATTCTACAATGGAAATGTAGGCTATTTGCCAACCTATCAGTCTAAATGTAGTAGGCTATATGCCTATCCAATGTAGGCTTACTAATGAAACCAATTATTGCATACAATATCACACTAGGGCTATTTAAGATTGTAGGCTACTGAAACTGATATATTAGAAATTATGAACTCAAATTAGGATGGTCTACATGGGCCTACAAGAAAAAAAGAAAAAAAAACTTGTCACTTAAAAATCTATATGTTAAAGCGGCTTACCATAGGCGTGCGTCTGTGTCCCGCCTTCTCTCACTGTCAAAAACTCCCACCTTCTCTCTTATCTGTCGCTATTTTTAAGGTGTTTCAGCGACTAGAAACTAATTGACTGTCTGTTGGCATTGACAGCAATTACATCTTTCAAAACAATAACATTGACATGACTAACACTATCTTAAATGCTGACGAAGTTGCCGATGTCGCGAAATCATAGCCTACCATGTTGATGCAGCCTACTATGCACGCGCAGCGTGAGGAATGTAATATCTCGCGGTTCGCTTTTTGATCAGGGCTTTAGTAAGTCCGCGTGGCGTTATTGACAGCTGATAGACGGCCAGCACAACAGTAGGCTACCCTTTTCATGCTGACCCTACAATAGACTAACCTTGCGAGCTTCAAAGGCGAGCCACATACTGCTCGAGAGTTGCGCAAGGAGGACCAGAACCGTGTACCGAAGATGTCCATTCAGAAGTTGACGTCCTTCTGTAGGTTATGCCTGTAAGTTTTGTTTTGACTACTTTTCTAGACATTACAAGTAGGCTATTCTCTGTCAGCAGTCACTGGAAGCAGCAACAAGCGCGCTGACGCTTTCAAAATAAAAGCCACGACCGACGGTCATGAAAGGCAAAAAAAACAAAAAAAAACCACGAAAAAAACCCTGCTGCGTTATAGCGTTAACAAAATTGTCGGGCGATATTGACCTCAATAGTTAACGCACCGTTAACGCGTTAACGTTGCCCAGCCCTAATTTTTATGCTTGCAGTTAATATGCTACTTATGCTACAAAGACTGAATCGTCTAATCTTCAAATCACATGGTTTTACGTCTTCTGGAGCCAACTCAACAACAGTAAGATAGGCCCAGGGGAGTTGCCAAGAAGCTAAGTAGTAATCCTAGTTAAGTCAACCTTGAGGTAGTGGCGAAATCTTACAATACAAGACCACGGCATCCTTAGGTTTTTAAACTAAATTACACCTTTGGGCTATCTATTTGCAGATTTACCACTTCGTGCAGGTTTGATTTGGCTAAACCTTTTGCTACTTGACGTGATGAACGTGTTATTGTCATGGAAAGGGAGAGAGGGAGCCTACCTCAGGATACTCGATGAAAGAAGCTGCCTAACATCACTTCTGTACCAACACTGGAAAACGTCTTGAAATAAAATACGAGCTTAATTGCTCGATTTCACAGTTATGAATAACACCATATGAACAAACTTACATTCTTAAAATAACCACTGAAATGAGAAGATTTATAAATCAGAAGGCCAGTCTGGTGTAAGACAGAAAAAAGAAATGT
>NC_085871.1:32032592-32042592 GCF_034702125.1 Engraulis encrasicolus
TGTGTGTGTGTGTGTGTGTGTGTGTGTGTGTGTGTGTGTGTGTGTGTGTGTGTGTGTGTGTGTGTGTGTGTATTCCAATGATAACCCATGGTGCAGACTCACACTTTAACACACACACACACACACACACACACACGCGCGCGCGCACGCACACACACACACACACACACACACACACACACACACACACACACACACACACACACACACACACACACACACACACACACACACACACACACACACACACACACACACACACACACACACACACACACACACACACACAATCAATGGCTATATAGGGGCCTATATGGTCAGAACAGCCTGCCTCATTTCATTTTTTCACCTCTCTCTCTCTCTCTCTCTCTCTCTCTCTCTCTCTCTCTCTCTCTCTCTCTCTCTCTCTCTCTCTCTCTCTCTCTCTCTCTCTCTCTCTCAGTTCTTTTTTCTGCTGTTTAAGTTCATATCTTAAACTGAATCTCTGTGGAAAATGTAATCATTCATAGCTAGTATTTCCGTTCTGGCAAATGTGTGCCAATGTGCATATATGTATTAATGACTAGATACACAAGACATCAAAGTCACTTTGGAAAATAATGCATGGACACATGAAGCAACTATTTTCTCTTTGTAATACTCCCACACATGCATATACTCTAACACACACAAGGGATCCTTTGGATATATAGCCGGATTAAAACCAATGTTGCAAATCATCACCATTTATGAATAGTACAGTGATAGCAAAAAATAGCCTACTGCTCCCCAGTGTATTTCTCGAGTAATAAATACATATTTTTTGCATAAAAAAATCAATAAATAAATAATCTTCACCTGTTTTATTACCTTGGCTGACGGAAAGGTACACACCCTCCATTACACGGTGGGCACTTAAGACTATCTACTGTGTCGAGGCGTGTTTATGCATGATAGATGGAGTGGAGGGTATGTGTGCGCATTTGGTATGTGTGTATATTTGTTGTGTACGCCAGCTCTTCTGCTTATGAGTATGTGTACTTGTGGGTACTGTTGGGTTTTTTGTGATCATGTGTTCGAGAGGGCATATACAGTGGGAATTTGGGGATAGGACCAACACACACACACACACACACACACACACACACACACACACACACACACACACACACACACACACACACACACACACACACACACACACACACACACACACACACACACACACACACACACACACACACACACAGGAGGCACATTAACGGATAGGGGGAAAGGGGGGACGGGGGTAAAAACACACTACTTAATGACCCACTGTATTATGATCTCCAGTCACCAAAGCAAACACTATTCACCACTCGTCCCCCTTAGCTGCTGTGGCTAGAGCTGTGTGGTTGCTTTTGTTCTCTGTAAACCCCATTCACTCACTAAGCTGTATTTGCCGTGGTGGTGTTTATTTTGGCAAAGACAAATACTCTGTTCTTTTTTTTTTGAGGGGGGGGTGCTATTGTGTGTGTGTGTGTGTGTGTGTGTGTGTGTGTGTGTGTGTGTGTGTGTGTGTGTGTGTGTGTGTGTGTGTGTGTGTGTGTGTGTGTGTGTGTGTGTGTGTGTGTGTGTGTCTGTGTGGTGTGCGTGCAAGTGTGTGAAATGAATAAGTACACATACACGCCCACACACACACAATCTCGCTACCATTCTCCTTTTTTCCTGTCTTTAAAATCTTTACACACACACACACACACACACACACACACACACACACACACACACACACACACACACACACACACACACACACACACACACACACACACACACACACACACACACACACACACACACACACACACACACACACACACACACACAATCCACACAAGCATGCGGATATTGTAATGTGAATTCAAGGTCTATGAGCAGCCTAATGGAACTGTTCAACTGGAAATGACTTAATATGCGTGTGAGGGAATACACTGTTTTATCTCAATGCATGGAGATGGATTATATTTTTACAAGAAGGCACGGGGTGAAAAATGGAGAGGAATTTTCTTTAAAAAAGTGAAAAAGGAAGAAAAAAAGGTCTGAACGAGGTGAAGGAGGAGGAAAATATATATTTGAAGATTCATCAGTGAACCACTCATTTCGATTTTTTTCCCCTTCTTCTTCTTCCTCTTCTTCCTCTTCTTCCTCTTCTTCCTCTTCTCTGTTTCTGCTCTACGGTTTGGATTAAAGGGTGCCACCCCACTGGGTTTGTACTGTTGTAGGGGATTTGCTGCGGTTTAATCCAGAAGCATTTGTATGGGAAGAACAAGAGGAAGTGTTGAGTATATTTTGGAGATATGAGGATATATCCGTTAGCCTAAATTCAGGACTCAGCTGAATCAGTAAAGGTCTTAGCTCTTAATTCCTACCGGTCAGTCTTTTTTGTTTGTGAATTTGGTAGGCTATTATAATAAAATGCAAAGTATAATATGTAGGCCTATATTACTATAATAGTATTTACTGAATGTATATATTTCTTTCTACATAATAAAAACCATGTTACTGCCACACACTTCCCTCCATATGATTAAAAATCCTCAAAAAAAAACTGATTAATATTACGGACGGATGTCCTGCTGACAATCTTGAAACTTTTATAAATCTGTGGAGACCACTGTTCCAGTTAAGTTTTCATCAGACATGTGTACTAAGTAGGTCACTTATATGTTACTTTCTTATTGGAGCCCAATATCAGTGCGGAAAGGCAGGGCAGCACAGAAGCATTTCAACTCTCAACTCCCTCATATGGCTGCTGGCTGGGAAGTGTGTGTGTGCGTGCGTGTGCGTGCATGCAGTGTGCATGCACTTGTGTGTGCCTGTGCCAGTATATCTGTTTGTGCATGTGTGTGAGAGAGGGTGTGTTATATTCATGTGAGTGTTCAACTGAAGATGTAACTCAGCACTTCTTTCAAACCAATGTGTTGAGGTGTACCTATGAACTGCTGGCACCTGTGTGTGTGCGTGGGGGCGTGTGTGCGTGCATGCGTGTCTGCAGGGCTGGTGAGCTCATATGGTAGCTGGCCTTGGTCCTGATGAATGGGGCGCCACTAAAAGCCGCTCTCCGTGGTGCTGAAAGCTCCCTTGTTGCTGTCCGCAGTCCTGTAGCTGCCATGATGCACATACCCCTTTTCTCTGTGTGTGTCTGTGTGTGTGTGTGTGTGTGTGTGTGTGTGTGTGTGTGTGTGTGTGTGTGTGTGTGTGTGTGTGTGTGTGTGTGTGTGTGTGTGTGTGTGTGTGTGTGTGTGTGTGTGTGTGTGTGTGTGTGCAGAAAGCTGTCCTGATGCATGAAGCCTGCTGCACTGATAAATCCTCTGTGTCACTCGCCCCGTGACAGCCATTCATCAAGCACTCCTTTTCCCCTTCGCCTCTTTTTGTCTAATTCCCCTCTTCTTTGTCTCTCTCTCACACACACACATGCGCGCAAACACACATACATGCGCGCAAACACACACACACACACTCACACACACACACACACACACACACACACACACACACACACACACACACACACACACACACACACACACACACACACACACACACACACACATACACACACACAAGCACAAACACAGACACAGACTAGCACACGCTCACACACACACACACACACACACACACACACACACACACACACACACACACACACACACACACACACACACACACACACACACACACACACACACACACACACAGAGATAAGTCGACAGGGTGCGACAAAGGGGTAAGTTGCCCTGGTCCCAGGGACAAGGGAGGCCCAGAATTGGGTTCTCATTACATTGCATGAATTGATTGTGGGTGGGGGAGTAGTTTACTTTATCCTGGGCCTGACAAAAGCTGCCATCGGCCCTGGGAGAAAGAAACAAAAACAAAAACTAACACAAAAAAAAAAAAATCTTTCTCTCATCCCCTTTTTGTCCTTCCTTTTGCAGTTTTGCTTCCCCTTTCAGTATTTTTGACTCAGCATGCAGAAAACAAAAGGAAACAAGGGGACTAAGACAATTTAGGATGGTCTAGATCCTGTTTATATTTAGATTAGATTAGATTAGATTAGATTAGATTAGATTAGATTAGATTAGATTAGATTAGATTAGATTAGATTAGATTAGATTAGATTATCACATCAGACAGGTCAGTTCTATCAGGTTCAGCATTAGCCAGATCTTTTGTGATTCGTATTTCATATACAAGTACATACTGTACATGTAGACACCATTTACATATAGACATAAACATCCTCATACATCCACATAGGTACATACACATACACACACATGTAGATATAAACTCCTCTCCTCCACATAAAACAAATACTGTAAATTCACTCATTAATTCATCACTTCATACCCATATTTCCCCATGTCACCACTCGTTCAAGCCCTGCAAACCTGAAAAGAAAGAAAGACAGAAAGAAAGAAAGAAAGAAAGAAAGAAAGAAAGAAAGAAAGAAAGAAAGAAAGAAAGATGCAAGGATGGGAAGCCCTTCTTGTTTTTTTTTAAATATAGTTCAGCGGATGGGGCACACAAAAGGGCCTTATCGTGCACTTTTGAGTAAAAGCATGAAAATCGGTACACATATCCTTCTTGATATGCTGATTAATGTTAGCGTTGGAGGCGTCGCAAAAAATGCATCGTTTTCAAGATGGCCGCCAAATTCAATATGGCCAACCCATATTAATGAATCTACCTGATATTTGGTAGTAAAAGCATGAAAATCGGTACACATATCCTTCTTGATATGCTGATTAATATTAGCATTGGAGATGTAGCGAAAAATGCATTGTTTTCAAGATGGCCGCCAATCCAGTATGGCCGACCCATATTAATGAATCTACCTGACACTTGGTATTAAAAGCATGAAAATTGGTACATATATCATTCTTGATATGCTGATTAATATTAGCATTGGAGGTGTTGCGAAAAATTTAGCATTTTCAAGATGGCCGCCAAATCCAATATGGCCCACCCATATTAATGAATCTTCTTGACACTTGGTATTAAAAGCATGAAAATTGGTACTCATATCATTCTTGATATGCTGATAAATATTACCATTGGAGGCATTGCTAAAAATGCTGTATTTTCAAGATGGCCGCCACATCCATTATGGCCAACCCATATTAATGAAGCTACCTGACAGTTTGTAGTAAAGGCATGGAAATTTGTGCACAGTTACTTTTTTATATTTTGATTGATAAAAGAACTATATACTTTGCAAAAAAGTTTACATTTCAAGATGGCTGCCAAATCAAATATGGCAAACGCATTTTAATAAATCCTTCAGGCACTTTTAGTAAAACCATGGAAACTGGTGCACATTTACTTCTTGATGTGCTCATTAATTTTAGAAATTGAGGCATTGTGGGAAAAAACACATTTTCAAAATGGCCAACTAAGATAGTGTTTATAAGAAAATACATATTTTTATACAAAAATATTTTGGCATTGCATATAATTAACACTCACAAAATACCATTGAAAAGGATTAAACATTATTGGCATGTTATCAAATGAAGTGATGCATATGTTATGGTTTTGCCCAAACTGTGTCTGCCACCACCACAATAGATTATTTTCTGTAATGTGATAACTTTAGAATAGGTACATGATGTGTGTTAAAGCCTTACACTTTGAAGATTGTTGACTTTGTTTGCATTATAGGTTTTGTACAGATGGACAGATATGTATGAAATGTTCTCTGCTAATACTCTTCAATCTGTACACTGATTGCATTCTTGAGGCCTCAAATAGGTAATACGGCAGTAGCGTTATGTACAAATCCAAGACTTTTGAGGGGCTTGTGGGATGTACAGCACCTCTAGTGCTTAGTGATAACTGCATAGGCCTTGTACAAATTCCAAAAGGGCCAGGATTTCAAGATTGCTAGACAGAAAGTTAACTTGATTTGTTAATTCATGGACATTGTTATGATTGCTTACTTCAAAGAAACTAATAGTTGATGACTACTTCTAGCTGCACAAGGTTTTCAAACAAACTGCAATCCTGCACCCAATGCAAGTTGTATGGTAAGCTTATATCTTGCCTGGTTAACACAAATTGATCTCACAAGTGATATAATCTGGTGGTTATGCAATTTCTCATAGTAAAGTTGTGATTTACGATTGCCCATGGCAGTTTATAGGTCGTTAAGAATGTGGTATTTGGCATATGTGTAGCCCATATCCAATCATGTCAGTTGTATCTATTCAAACAAACTGCAGCCATCGCCTTTACACCCTTTCTCCTGATTGCAGCCCAAGATCTGTTACCCTCACTGAGGGATGGAATCCATGCTACATTTCAGATCAGAACAATTGTGTAAAGTAGTAGGATTTCACAGGCTATGGTATATACTATGGCCAACATCAATCAAACTGCCAATAATGCCTAATTAAAAGATTGACATAAACTTTGAATAAATGGTGAATGGCACAGTTGGAACATGATGGCCATTAAAAAGTCAACTCAGGGTATGTAAAATATAACTTGAGTGAAAAGTTTACATGTACAGTATTAGGATTCATTTCCAGACCATGATAATGATGTGGAGATTTGGTGTGTGTGTGTGTGTGTGTGTGTGTGTGTGTGTGTGTGTGTGTGTGTGTGTGTGTGTGTGTGTGTGTGTGTGTGTGTGTGTGTGTGTGTGTGTGTGTGTGTGTGTGTGTGTGTGTGTGTGTGTGTGTGTGTGTGTGTGTGTGTGTGTGTGTGTGTGTGTGTGTGTGTGTGCTTTTACCACAAATTACCAGGTAGTTAATATGGGCTGGCCATATTTGATTTGGCGGCCATCTTGAAAACAATATTTTTTTCCCCGCGACGCCTCCAATGCTAATATTAATCAGCATATCAAGGACATGTGTACCGATTTTCATGCTTTTACCACCAAGTGTCAGGTAGATTCATTAATATGGGTTGGTCTTATTGGATTTGGCGGCCATCTTGAAAACGATGAATTTTGCGCAACGCCTCCAACGCTAAACTTAATCAGCATATCAGGAAGGATATGTGTACCGATTTTCATGCCTTTACTACCAAGTGTTAGGTAGATAGGTAGATTCATAAATATGAATTGGCCATATTGGATTTGGCGGCCATCTTGAAAATTAATAAATTTTTCATGACGCCTCCAATGCTAATGTTAATCAGCGTATCAAGAAGGATATGTGTACCGATTTTCATGCTTTTACTACAAAGTGTCAGGTAGATTCATTGATATGGGTCGGCCATATTGGATTTGGCGGCCATCTTGAAAACGCAGAATTTTTCACGATGCCTCCAACGCTAATATTAATCAGTATACCAAGAAGGATATGTGTACCGATTTTCATGCTTTTACTTAAAAGTGCACGATCAAATCACCCATCCGCTGGACTAATATCCTTTGAACCTGGCAAAGAGTAATCGGCACAAAATAAGAAAACGGAACAGAAACGCATAAAATGCAAGTTGATGTAGTCAGAATCTCTGGCCGGCATTTCCCTGCATCCGGCTGATTTGGTTCAGTGTGAAACAAAACAAACAGAAACACAAGACGAAGCAATTGTTCTCTGAATGTGATGGTATTCCAAGCACACACACGGACACACGCACGCACACACACACACACACACACACACACACACACACACACACACACACACACACACACACACACACACACACACACACACACACACACACACACACACACACACACACACACACACACACACACACACACAATGCATTCCTTTGCGGATGTGATGTAGTCTCCAACTGAAGCTCCTACGACAACCAGCTGAGCATGAGTTTTTTTCTCCTTACCCAGCATGCATTAGGATAGAATGTGCCGTTATGCACCTATGTGTATGTGTGTGTCTGTGTGTGTGTGTGTGTGTGTGTTTGTGCGGAGAGAGAGAGAGAGAGAGAGAGAGAGAGAGAGAGAGACAGACAGACAGACAGACAGACAGACAGACAGACAGACAGAGAGAGAGAGAGAGAGAGAGAGAGAGAGAGAGAGAGAGAGAGAGAGAGAGAGAGAGAGAGAGAGAGAGAGAAAGAGAAAGCAAGAGGGAGAGAGATTGCCTAAAGAATTAAATGGAAACGATGTTAATCTTTAAAATTACCTTTAATCTATTTTTTCCATATTGACAGATAAAAGAACGCTAGATCCCACTAACATCTCCAACATTGAATGTATACAATAGCGAAAGCATGTATAATACTAATGATGAGTGCAGGTGTACGAGGGCAACCAAACGTACCTTCAGGCCTCGGCAAGCCGATGTCTCCCATAGATGGAGCAGCACGGATGTCAGAGCCTTCTCCTGACCGGTTCTCCTCCAAGTTCACAGTTATGCCCCACACAAATCCATAAATTGAACCTGCAATCAGTGGCGCCAGCAGAAATAAATCCTGTGGGTGGCTAGCTGGAGCTAGGCAAAATCTTGGGGTGGCATACCCGACGAAAACCCAAATGTATTGATCTAGGCTACAGATAGCCTACTGGGGTTGTTATATAGGCTAGATAGCCATTTTGTTTATTATTAGGATTAAGCTTAGTTATGTAGGCATACAGTCTTATTTTCTATATTGTCTCGATCTCAAGCCCATTGTGTATGATATGATAGCCTATAAAATACAGTGCTGCCAATCAATTTAAAAAAAAATTATAATATAAAATGTCACAAGTTGACAGACATACACACACACATACACACGTGCAGAAAAAGTGTCTCTCATACTGACACAGGAACTACATTTTCCCAGTGGGTGCCTTGAAAAAACAAACATATCAGCTGAGGTATATTGGTTTTCACACTAACAAATATCTTCATGAATTTTGGCTGCAAATATAGCACTTTTCAAACAAATGAAGCTAACATTTTGCTTATGCTTTCATTAATGACAGCCCTGCTGACATTCATAAGCAGAATGTGCAAGGGTAGCTTTCTATAAGTTGACCTAGCAAAGGGGAGGACCTCAGACGTTTTGTCAACAAAACAGCAGAGATCCAATATTGATTCAGCAACCATCAATACATCTTCAATTGTTCGACTTTGTTTGTAACCTAAAGAAGGGCTTAGCAAGTTAGCATTCAAAACGGAGTATTAGGGGACAGTTTTTAAGTATGAAATGTTTAACAAGCAGTTCGTTTTTTGAAGTAGCATATCAGTTAACTGCAGGAGGCTAAAATGCCATTTCCTAGCAACAACCAGTTTGAAGTCCTCAACACATTGTTTGTAATCAAATATGGGCCATAACTTTTCAAAAACAAAGCATAGAGAACGTTGTAAATCATTTATTTACAGACTGACACCTTTGTTGTTGTCCATCTCACTGCTGTACGCAGCCTGCCCGCCCGACGCAACTGAAGAGAAATGAAGAGCTTACGTTACGTCTTTCGACTGACTCTCGATTCGAGGGAGGGGCGGGTCTACCTAGCGTAGCTTGTTATCGTGCATGCTGGGAGTTGTAGTTTAGCTAATTCTACAAGCCATGCAAGCCAGCCAGTTTAACAGATTTTGTTGTGGTGGCTAACGTGGTGGCTGAGAGTGATCACGTGGTGGCGGTAGCCACCACTAGCCACCACTTGGAGGCGCCCCTGCCTGAAAATACTGTAATACTAGCGAATGAAAAACTATGAACGTGTTAATTCTGTGAATGTGACACAAACTGTCCCATTTCACTTTGAAGTTGCCAGATTTCACATTTTTTTCTGGAGAAAATCCAGCTTAAAGGTACACTGTGCAGGAAATGTAAAAAATATATATACTGCAACTATGCTGTTCATTGAAACTGGGCTGCCTATTGTCAAACTTGATGTTTACATGAAAGTTTACTAAGTAATAAACTAATATTTTCTAGTATGGCCCAAGTACAGTCATTTTTGCAACTAAAATGGTCTATTTCTTGAAATTCAAAATGGTGGACCATGGAGAAGATCCCCCTTTTTATGCATGAAAAGTGCAATTTTCCCAGTCATAATGACTACTTA
>NC_085871.1:32047592-32052592 GCF_034702125.1 Engraulis encrasicolus
ATCCAGCGCACCACGCAGTCACAGCGGATCGGGTTTGAGTGCATGCTGACCTGCAGAGTGTGACAGAAAGAGATGAGAAATACATGTTTAGAGCTTTAGGCATTCAAATGCATACCTGGAGGTGGGTGGGGGTGGTTTTTGCAGAGGGAATAGAGAGGTGAGCTAGTTTAGAGCTTTACGGATTTGAGTGCATGATGAGTTACAGGCGATGGCGGTAAAACATGTTTTGAGAGTTAGGGGTTAGCATATATACTGACTTATAGAGGTGGGGAAAGATACATGTTTAGTAGCCTGGGAACTCCCATACTGCCTTTAGTTCTACACAATCGTTTCGATCTGAAAGACAGTATGGCGAGGATGACTCATAATGTCCAAGATCATGGTACCTGTGTCATAATGGCCAAGCATTCCGACCTTTACAGTTTCTCTGCCCAATCAGAGAGCAGGGCAGTGTGTCATAATAGCCAAGTATTCTGCCCCCTACAGAATTTAATATAGGCAACTCCCCAGACCTAATCTCACTTGTGATTAGGTCTGGTGTTAACCAGGCAACATGTTTAGAGCTTTATGAATTCAAATGCATGCTGAACCAAAGGGGTGATAAAAAGGTGAGAATAAATACTGTACATAGTTATAGCTTTAGGGGTTCAAATGCATGCTGACCTACGAAGGGGGAGAAGAGAGGAGAGGATAAGAGGTGAGGACAAGAAGAGAAAAGATGAGAGTATGAGTTTGAGCAGAGGGTGCCCGAGGAGAGTGGAAGAGAGTAGAGCATAGGGAAATTGGTATAAAGAGGGGGTGTTTTTAGGAAAGAGAGCAATGAAAGCAGAGGAGAGGATAGGTGGGTAGGGATGAGAGAGATATGGAGGGGGTGAAAATTAGAATAGGAATGGGGGTGTGGAGCATAAGCAAAAGAGGAGAGGTCACAAGGCATCAGGTTCAACCAACTGCACTCACTTCCCGCAAGTTTGGCAACGACTCAACAGTGACACGGTGCAGGGCGCTCAAAGCATTTCCATTGAGCATGAGTGTCTCCAAGCGCGGTAAGCGGTGGAAGGCCATGGGGTGGATGTAGGACAGCTTGGGGTTGTTGGTAGCCTCGATCTTGGTGAGTTCTGGCAGGTTATCCAGGGCATAGCCGTCGATAGACACCAGCTCAGGCATGCTGTTTATGCCCAACTCCTACAAGGCAATGCAAGGAACATTTCAATGAGCTTCAGATTTTGTATTATTGTTATTATTATTATTATTATTATTATTATTATTATTATTATTGTTGTTGTTGTTATTATTGAATGTATTTTTTATTTCTATTTTTAATAGAAATACATAGAGAAAAAAATCTTCAGTAATAAAAGCACATCTACACAGCAGGTGATGAAATGAGAACCAAAGGAATGAAAGGATAAAAATGAGTACAGAATAGATAATGACCAAAAATTATTACATTATTAATGAAAACCATCTGAGAAGAGCTTTGCCTTAAGTCTGAATTCAAAACTACCAATAGCAGCAGCATTTTTATGCCATCAGAATTTTGTTTCCAAAGCTGAGCCGCATAGCAGCTAAGGGCTGCGTCACGACACTTTGTTTTGACAGTCAATATTACCAACACATTTTGCTCCTCTGATCCTAGAGAGACCTAGATGGTGCACAAACATATGCAATAGTAGCTAATAACTAAACTCCTTGGAGTTGCTTTGGCACAGCATTTTACTACACTTGACCAAAAATAGGCTGCATGACCATGGGGACCCAAGTTCGAATCCTGTCTGACTCAATTCCCAAACTACCCCATATCTCTGCCCCACTCATTTCCTGTCAGTTCTCACCTGTGGTATCTGAATGAAGGTAATATTTCAATAAAATCTAAAATCCCAAGCCCCCCAGCTCTTTCTTTGAAGAGCAGAATACCTTCAGGTGTGGCATATCCACAAAGTCTCCCCTCTGTAACCGTCCGATCGGGTTCTTGTTCAGATCCAGGAACTTGAGATTGCTGAGGTGCCGCAGGGCCCTGTGCGGAACCTCTGGGAATGCGTTGTCATAGAACGAGATGCTTTCCAGGTTGCCCAGGCCCGACAAAGCATCAACAGACAGCTGCGACAGGTTCATCCGGGTCAGCACGAGGCTCCGCAGGCTGCCCAGCGGGCGGAAGGTGAAGTCGGGGATGGTGATGACCGCAGGGTTCTCCCCGATCATGAGGATCTCCAGGCTCGGGGTGTGCTCGAACCACTCGCTGCTGATGGCCTGGAGGCGGTTGGAGTTAAGGTGGAGCCGCAAGAGGCTTCGGAGACCCGCAAAAGCCGCCGGGGAGATGGAGGAGATGAGGTTGTGGTTCAGGTACAGCTCCTGGGAGTAGAGTGGTGGATTACAGCATATTACTGTAGAGTACAGTACAATACACTACAGAGCACAGAATAACAGAGGAAAGTAGATTGCAGCAGGATAGAATAGTAGAGTACAGCTTAAAGTACAGTTCAGTACAGCACATTGGACAAAGGTGTAATTAACTAGAGCAAAGTACAATTGAATAGTAGAACAAAGTAGAGTACAGGAAGGTAATGCAGAGTAGAGTAGTAGAGTATAGCATATTAGAGTATGGTAAATGAATGCAGAGTGGAGTACAGTAGAGTCACAGAACAAAGTAGAATACTGCAGAATAGAATAGTAGAGTAAGGTGGAATAGAATGGTATAGTAAAGCATATCAGAATGCAGTATACTAATACAGTCAAGTAGAACACAATACAGTAGACTAGACTAGTAGAACAAAGTATAATAAATCAGAATAGCTTGGTAGAATTAGGTAGCGTAGAGTAGTAGAATAAAGCATATGAGAATACAGTACAGTAGAGTAAGGTAGGGTGGCGTACAATATAAAAGCACAGAGTAGTAGAAGAAAGTAGAAAACAACAGAGTAAAGTAGTTAGGTAAGGTGGATTAGAGTAGAGTATTAGAGCAGAGCATATTAGAACACAGTAGAGAAGAGTAGAGTGCAGTACAGTAGAGTAGTCTACAGAACAAAGTAGATCAGAAGAGAGTATTAGAATATGGAAGAGTGTAGTAGGACAATATACTGCAGATTAGTGTTTGCTGTTTGCCTGTGGTCCTTGTGTATTTTCTATTATGCAGATACATTTTTACTAAAGTCCTTGTAAAATCACAATCTTTCATCACCCCCATCTTATCTCATCTTTCCTCATCTTGGTAGGGTAGAGTAGAGAGAGTTGAGACACTTTTCTAATCCTGGGGGAAATTAATTTGTACAACAGGATGCATACAAGAAACAATGCACAAATCTACAAATCCATTATACCTAGAATGTTGGGGGACTCTGACTTTCTGGCATTTCTCAAAATACTGTATACCAACCCTTACTTTGTGCTGCATAATTGTTTGAACTGTGCAATAAAAATAGAAACAGGTTTATGTGTTATCATAATTAATATTAATAATGATATTTAATACTATTAAAATGAATCATCCTTTTTTAATATCAATATCACTTGTGGTATCATCAATCATTAGCACAGATCTGCCTGCCTTTCCTTACCTGCAGGCTGAGAAGGTGTGAGAGTGCATGGTTAGGCAACGAGGGTATCCAATTCTCCTCCAGATGCAGCGAGAGGAGCTGGCTCAGCTGGCCCAGGTTCACGTCGGACAGGGACGTCAGGTTGTTCTGTGACAGGTCAATCTCCGTGACGTTCGCCAGGTAATCCAGTGGCTGCTGTATCTTGGCAATGTTGTTGGTCTGCAGCAGCACCACCTGCGTGTCTGAGGGAAGCCTGTCGGGTACCTCGAAAAGCCCCAGGTCGTTACAGTCCACCGTGGGGGCCTCCATGTAGACGGAGTTGGGGGAGAACCAGGGGCGGATTTCACACACACAAGGGCTGGGGCAGTCCAGCCTCGCGGAGGAGGAAGAGGAGGAGGGGGAGGAGGAGGAGGAGGGGGAGGAGGACGGGGAGGCAATTACGGAGGCTGGAACAGAGGCCGCTAGAGCGAGCCCCAAGACGAACACACAATCCACAACCCACACCTCCTTCATATTGGCCCCCGCTAGGCTTGAAAGCCACCACCCCTGCTGCCCCTGGAACTAAAGTAATTGGTCCTTGTAGATTAAGTTGGTTTCTCCTGCCTGCCTCCTTCTTCAAAAGTAATGGATCATTTGTTTGCAGTGAAGGGTGACGATTGCTCGAACCGGGCGCGATTCCCCTGGGTTCTTGTAATCGAGCTACTGTAAATGTTGTTACTATATATTTTTCCCTGTTCTTTTTTTTTGGTTCTCGCACGCAGTGAACCCGCAGATAATTTTCTTTGTGGGGAATAAGTTTCAATTTCTTCCAGAGGTCACAAAAAGGGAGTTAAAAGAAGGTCAGAAGGTAGCATAGAGGAACAAAAATTGTACAGCATAGTATTCCCTTCGAACCCCCACAGCACAGGGCATAAATGGCTTCTGAGGGTATCCGCAGGCTTTTCCGTGGCTTTTCCGTGGCTTTCCCCGGGCTACAAATGGTGGCGGCGTTTAATCCTGTCTTTCACTTGGATGGGGAAACATCTGTTCCTCTGGATGTGAGCTGCCATTGTCAGTCATAATCCATCTCCACCTGGACGACAGGAAAGGAAGAAAGATGAGAGAGAGAGAAAGAGAGAGAGAGAGAGAGAGAGAGAGAGAGAGAGAGAGAGAGAGAGAGAGAGAGAAAAGCCACATGAATGTTACATGAAAAATGATGAAGGGGAAAAGGGGGCATCACACACACACACACACACACACACACACACACACACACACACACACACACACACACACACACACACACACACACACACACACACACACACACACACACACAATGTGCATCGCGGCAGTCAGATTAAAGCATATTGACATTTACCAAAGTCACATTAAAGCGCATTGGCAGACGCTGGCATTTGTATTGCATAGTCTCGATAACACTCACAGACACACACATACACAGACACAGGCACGCACACACATGCACGC
>NC_085871.1:32062592-32065092 GCF_034702125.1 Engraulis encrasicolus
CATGCATCTGTGTGTGTGTTTTTATCTGTGTGTGTAATGCTCAACAGCCCTGAGTGGACCTTGAAACCTACATAGCATGTTGTGTGTACTGCGAACATGTGAAGCAGGAAAATGACTTTGTTCTCTCTCTCTCTCTCTCTCTCTCTCTCTCTCTCTCTCTCTCTCTCTCTCTCTCTCTCTCTCTCTCTCTCTCTCTCTCTCTCTCTCTCTCTCTCTTTCTGTCTTTCTTTTTTTTTTCAATTGTTTCTTATTTTTCCCACCAGCTCAAAATTGAAAGAAGTTAAGAACCACTTTGCCCTAATAATAATAAAATTATAAATGTCTCCCTCATCCACTCATTCTTTTTTTGTCTGTGCCCAACCGTTTCAGTCTTTCCATTTTTTCTCTTTCACTTCAACTTGCTTATCCTCTCTTGCCATTTCTTGAGCTCAGTCTCCCTCTGTCTTCCATACAAAATTCTTCTCACTTTTGCCCAACCACTCTGTATGTGTTTTTCATATCCCCCAGTCCCATGAAGGATTCATTCTCTCTCTCTCTCACTCTCTCACTCTCTCTCTCTCTCTCTCTCTCTCTCTCTCTCTCTCTCTCTCTCTCTCTCTCTCTCTCTCTCTCTCTCTCCCTCAAGAGTGACTTCCTGCTGAGTGTGTCTGGGCCCTGTGACATGCTCGTGTGTGCTTGCGCTGTTAGTCGTTATGCATTAATGCACTCGGCCCTACCTCCCACAGACACGCACACACACACATGCACGCACGCACGCACGCACGCACGCACGCACGCACGCACGCACGCACGCACGCACGCACACACACACACACACACACACACACACACACACACACACACACACACACACACACACACACAGCATCACCTTCTCTAATGTCTAATGCATATCCCTTCACCCCCGACCAACCTACGGCCACTTAATGACCCCCCGCTGCTCTCGGTTTCTCCTCCTCCACCTCCTTCTCTCTCCCTCCCCCTCTTCCTCTCCCTCTCCCTCTTCCTCCTCCTCCACCTCCTGCATCAGCACAACACCTTGTTGTATACCCATGAGCCTCCGGCAACCCCCTCCTCCTCTCCTCTCACCACCTTCTCACTTTACCTTCACCACCTCCCGCCCACCTTCAACACCCCACACAGCCATTAATTCCATTTCCCCAGCGCCTCTTTCCACCACCACTTCCTCCTCACGTACTCCTCCACCTCTTCCGCCCACCTCTTCCTCCCTTACGCACCCTTCACAACCCACCACCTTTTCTACCTCCTGTTCTTACCTCCACCACCTCTTCCCCTCAGCACTTCCCCTATACGTCCTGATCTATCACCTCTGCCCCTCCTCCACCCACCACCACCTCCTCCTTCATCTCCTCCCCAAGCCTCCACTTCTTCTTCTTCTTCTCCGCACCACCTACACCTCTAGCCAGGCCACGCCTTCCTAGTGACGCAACACCTTTGGTTGCCTCTAGTCAGGCCATGAGCAATACAAATATCGTTTCTGAACTCCAGAGAAATCTGGAACTCCACCCACTTTGTCGGGGAACAAATCAAATTTGAACAGCTCCAACGGCCCTTTTTTTATCTCAACTATCCGCAGGTCCAATGACCCTGGGTAGAGCCGTGTTCAAGGCAGTGACATGGTTGAAGCTTTGGCACAGCCTTTTCTGGTCTCGACCAGTAGCAAACCAAGGGAGGCGGGAGCCATATAATGGAAACCTTATTCCTATAGTCAGGGCTCCAGTTGTAGGGGGGCGAGGGGGGATGCCATCCCCCCTACAATCAAAATGTTCTAAAATCATCCCCCTCAATGGAAATGGTCAAAAATCATCCCCCTCTAAAACAAGCACCCCTTCTTTACATATCGTGTTAAAATTGCACTTTTAACAACTTCATTTTCAGAATTTTGTCAGGGGAGAAACACCCGAACCCCCCATAATGAGATTCCATCTCTGACCATGCCCCCTGCTTTGATTTTACAACTCAACCACTGCCTATAGTTATGTTCCTGGTCAGACCGAAAGCCTCAAAGGGATTTGAAAGTCGATGATAATCAGGCAACCATGCATACCCCTGCCCCTGCAGCACAACATCTCCATGCCTCGTGTACCCATTGTTACTGCACCAACGGTCACCACCTCCTCTACCTCCTCCAACGCCTCAGCCAACACAGCCACAGCACCACAACGCATCCTTGTCCACCCACCTTCAATAACCCACAGTGCAAGCAAGTAAATTTCCCACCATCAAGAAGGCCAACTGGGGAATGGAAAGAGGGGCATTAGTGGATGAAATTAGGGAGGGTGAGGGAGGTAGGGATGACGAGAGAGGCATGGGGAGGAAGGGAGAGGTGGCGATTTGGAGACAGAGGGCAGGGTTACATGAACACATGGCTGAAAATTCGTAGGCAATTTCAAACTTCTGTGCTAACCCTGTTACATAGATTTTTGACAATAAAGTACTCTTGACTTGACTTGACTTGACTTGGATAGGGAAGGAAGAT
>NC_085871.1:32087592-32090092 GCF_034702125.1 Engraulis encrasicolus
TGAGTGTGTTTGCTAAATGATGCATCCATTGTCTTGGGATAAGACTGGAACAAAGTGCGAGAGCTTCCTATAGTGAATTCTCATTATGTAACGTACAGTTAATTAGGCCCCCAGGCTGGCCCTACCTCTCTTCCGCACACCCCTCCCTCTCTCCCTCGCTCCCTTCCTCCTCCACTCCTTCCCTCCTTCGTGCAAACTAGTCTGCTTTTTGCTTTTCCGTTTCTTTTTTTTCCCTTCACTTTTCGCTTTCTCCTTCTTTCTGAGGTCTCTGCTACCTCTCTTCCACAGATCCATCTCTCTCTTCCAACCGCCTTCCTTTGCACACGCTCCATTTCTTTTTGTCGTTCTGTTTCTTTCTCTTTCATTCTGAGGCTGTCTATACCTCTCTTCCACACATCCCTTCATCTCTCTACCCCTCCCTTTCTTTTCTTTGTTTTTTTTCTCCCTTGCTTTTTTGCTTTCTCCTTCTTTCTTAGGCCACCCCTACCTCCTTTTCTCACACCCATCTCTCTTTCTTTCCTTCCCTCCTTTGCAAAGTAATTCTCTATGTGCTGCTCTGTTTTTTATTCTCTCTCTGTGTGTTTTCTGGGGTGTTACATTTTCTGTCTTTTTAGTATCCAGTTTGCTCTCTCTCTCTCTCTCTCTCTCTCTCTCTATCTGCTACCCTCATCACTGACAGTGACATTGAGTTCTACTTCTCTTTTCTTCCTCTCCCTTCCTCCACAACCTCCCTGTCACTGACTCTCCTCTCCCCCTCTCTTACCACCTCTCGCTCTCCTTTCTTTCCATCTCATAGTGCGGTCGTGTTTTGAATGGCACACAAGACCGCGGTGTTTAGCCCACACAGAGCCACAAATACACACGTTCACACACACACACACACACACACACACACACACACACACACACACACACACACACACACACACACACACACACACACACACACACACACACACACACACACACACACACACACACACACACTATTCCCCTAGCATGCTGTGAGGCACGGTATCTCTCTCTCACAAACACACACTCACATACCGACTCTCTCTCTCTCACACACACACACACACACACACACACACACACACACACACACACGCACACGCACACGCACACGCACACGCACACGCACACACACACTCACACACACACACACACACGCAGCCTCCCTGCTCTCTCTGCTCGCGCCATCTCCCACTGCTGCCGCCTGTGCGACAGAGCCATAAATTCGCTCTAAATACTCCTCGCCCACGACATCCCATTGTGCCACACACTGTCTTGGGCTCTGCTCTCTATACTCCGCTGTATTGTGTTCCTTTCTGTTTTGTTCGATTCCGCTCTGTTCTACTCAATTTTGTTGTTCTGCTCTTGTTTCTTTTTTTTACTTCTTCTTCCTTGTTCCGTTATGTCGCATTCCTGAGCTATTGTGTTTGGTGGTGTTCCGTCATGCCACACATTGTTGTGGACTTTTGTTTTCTGCGTGATTCTTTTGTGTTATGGTTATGGTCTTTCTTGTTGCGGGACGTTTTCCGCTTTGCTGGGTCTGGTTCTATTGGGTTTGGTTGAGTTCCATTTTGCCGTGCATTCCCTTCGACGTTGTTTTGTTTTTGGACTCTCTTCGGCTCTACTACTGAAGTGAACTGCCACGTTCTGTTCGATTCGCTTCCATTTGTTTGACATAATGCTGTTGTCTATTACCGTGTTCTGTTGTGTAATGTTGTGTTAGTGTAGTGTAGTGTAGTGTGGTGTTGTGCTGCATTACGTTGTGTTGTGTTGCGTTGCGTTGCGTTGCGTTGTGTTGTTCTGTTGTGTTCTGTGGTGTGTTGTATTGTGCTGTGTACCGCTATCTTATTTTTTTGAAGACGAGATCCAGTAAACAAAATCACCCCGCTGTGATACGTCCCTTGTGCTCTCTTGTGCTCTATGATGAGGTGTTGTGGTGAGGTGCTGTGTTGTTCTCTTTCTTGTTGTGTTGTGGTGTGTTGTGTTTTGCCACATGTGTTCTATTCTGTTGTTTTCTGGAAGATAAGTCCCAATGCCCAAAACATTCCATCATGTTGAGACATGTGTCTTGCGTTCTCTCATGAACTGTGGTGTTGTGTTTTGTTGTGTTGTGCTGTTTTGTGCTATGCTGTGCTGTGCTGAGTTGTGTAGTGCTGCATTGTGTTCTGTGCCATATGTTGCCTTGCTCGTCTTTTCAATTCAGTTCATATGTGTGTGTGTGTGTGTGTGTGACCTGGGAAAACCTTTTGTGTTATAACACATTATTTCTCGGGAAACCGAAAAAGTGGAAACATGAAAATCGATCAGTAGCACTCCAGCGTCTCCGCTACGGCATGTCACGAAGCGCCTTGTCACCTGTTCTGCTCGGTGTCACCTGTGCTGTCACTTCTGTTTGTCGTCCTTGTGTGCTGTGGCATTTGGTGCCGATCGCGCGCACAAACTGTAAGATACACAGAGCACGCGCGCGCACACACACACACACACACAC
>NC_085871.1:32092592-32100092 GCF_034702125.1 Engraulis encrasicolus
AATGTGTGTAAACACTTCGTATCCACCGGTAGCCTGTGATGCGAGCTTGGCGAGGCGAGCAACGCCAGGAGCGAGTAGTTTGCTCGCATATTCAACATGAAGGTGAATGTCAGAATGCAGGTAGAGCTAACTGCTGATGTCTGTCTACGTCTTTGTTGTTTTCGTGCAAAGCAGAGGTGAGCGCTGTAGCCTATGGCAGCATTTTGCATATGGATAAGGGATTCTGGCTGTACGTTGAGCCTCCGCATAAAAAATAAGCCTCGGTGTGTCAACGTTAATTATGCCAGAACCTTACAGGATGCAACGTTCCCAAAGCTCGGGGGGGCTGAGCAGGGGGAACAGAGAAGAGAAGAGCAGGGCTACGTGAGAGTGGGGTATGGTACGCAAATATGACTCCAGAGACGAGAGAGAGAGCGGGGGAGATAGAGACGGAGAGAGCTCTTTCGGAGTCCACGCAAGATGGACAGGGGCGTCCTCTCTCCGAATTGCAACAGGGTGAACAATCAGTGCGAATACCAGAGAGAGAGAGAGAGAGAGAGAGAGAGAGAGAGAGAGAGAGAGAGAGAGAGAGAGAGAGAGAGAGAGAGAGAGAGAGAGACGGTAGGTTTAGTCCAGCGGACGTGCCTTGTGTGCGTTCACACGCCGCATCAGCAACAGGACCCGAAAGCTGTGTGTGTATGCGTGCGAGCGTGCGCGCGCCTCTGTTCTATGTGGTAGCTGTTATGAGATTGCAGAAAATCGGATCCATGTGCATTCAATATTTCCATTAGGTAAATATAATGCGCACAAACACACACAGACAGACACAATTTAAGACAACAGTATCAACTGTTGGCGTGTCTAAATGATGTTACGCAGGGGGAAAATCCTGATGGAAGAGGTTTACATTCACCCACGATCAATACACGCTTATGTCGCCTGATAGTTCTGTATGGGTGGAAAAGGAATATGGCCTAGCCCTACGAAACAGCAAGTATAAATCTGAAATTTCGTTTTAAACGCAACTGCCATTGCTCTAGTATCCATGCAAGCCGTGCTCTAACTTGGTAGCTCCATCGAAAAGAAGATCACGTATTCATATCGACTGAGCTGTTTCACTTGGCCGAAATTGGCGAGAAAATAAATTAAAACTTACCCGCATTCGTCTCATCTGCCAATGGACCGAAATGTACCCTATTCCGTTAATGCCCTGGCTGTGCCACAGCAGAACACAGCAGAGCTGAGTAGAGCAGCCCTGCCACCGAGGAGGAAGAGTGTGCACGCAATATATGTGAACTCAAACGCGCCCGAATCCTCCGTTTTACGCAGTTAGAAAGACGGACAGGAACGCGACTCCTCAGCACTCCGGAGTCTCCTGCCTACGGAGCAACCACGCAGGTAGTCTGATAGTCCGCCAGTGGAGAGCCGTTAGCTAGGGAGCGACAGTAAATCCCCCCTTTTTTGCAGTCTTTTGCCGTTCGCGGTTTGCTAAAAGCGCATCTCCTCACAAGATCAGCTGTCACATTGACATGCTGGTGTCTGTTCGGTGGTCATTAATATCCCAATAAGCCCGTCTCCCTGCCCGACAGCCAATCGCACGGCAGCTCTGAGCCAAGCGCTCGCAGCATCTGGCGTCTGATTGGCTAAACGGTGCCGTTCTTCATCCTCGATTCCTCTGGTTCCCTGGAGCTATGAGGGAGGGAGGGGGCGGGATGAGAGGTAGGAGGAGGAGGAAGAGGAGTAGGAGGTGGAAGGCAAGCCAGAGAGCGAGAGAGAAGAGAAGGAGGAGAGAGAGAGAGAGATAGAGGGTAGAGAACAGGGGGATAGAGAAGGAAAAAGTGTTGGTGTGGAAGAAAATGGATATCTGTTCCCATTAGTGCCTGCGCTCCTGTTCGGTCCCACGGGGAGTTTAAAGATGTTGTTTAACAAACTGAGGCTCCGGTGGGTCGGGGGTTAGCCAATGTTTTAAAGAGCTAAATGGAGGTGCTGCCGCTCAAGAAGGCAATCTCATCTCATCACAACAAATCACACTTACACACACACACAAACACACTCTCACACACACACACACACACACACACACACACACATACACACACACACACACACACACACACACACACACACACACACACACACACACACACACACACACACACACACACACACACACACACACACACGAGTGTATGCTACCTTTCTGGGTAACTGCCAGCAGAACAGAGGAGGCACACTTCATTTATTTATGTGCATAAATTTTGGGAAGACGGTTATGTGGCGATGGATGAAGGCACTGCACTGCATCGAGAGGTGCATTGAGACAGCCACAGTCACACACACACACACACACACACACACACACACACACACACACACACACACACACACACACACACACACACACACACACACACACACACACACACACAGAGAGAGAGAGAGAGAGAGAGAGAGAGAGAGAGAGAGAGAGAGAGAGAGAGAGAAGCATGCACACACTGCACTCTTTTCTACCCCCTTGGCCAAGGCCATTTTATTTATTTTTGTCTTGAATGGTGGGAATTCATGGCATTTAGTGAGCTGTGACAAAGACTCATTGCTAAGGCAGCCAGACGTATCTGCACTAACGGTGAGGGCACACACACACACACACACACACACACACACACACACACACACACACACACACACACACACGCACACGCACACGCACACGCACACGCACACGCACACACACACACACACACAAAACCCTCTGGGCCCAACCAGACCACATGCATGGTCTGCACTTCTGTGGGCCAGCCAGTCACCAAGTACTGCAATGGGAGGCGCCCCCAAGCAGCGCCGTGACACCAAATTCTGGGCATCATGCTACAAATCCCCTTATCCTTAAGTATAGGTAGAGTAGAGTAGAGTAGAGTACTTTTATTAATCCCGAAGGAAATTAAGGTGTCTGTCAGTTTACATAAATACACAAATCCAAACATACACAAAGAACTTATACACATAAATGTACATTACAGTAAAAGTATATCGCCACACACGCTCTCTCCCTCTCTCTCTCTCTCTCTCTCTCTCTCTCTCTCTCTCTCTCTCTCTCTCTCTCTCTCTCTCTCTCCCTCTCTCTCTCTCACATACACACATCCTCTCTCTCTCTCTCACCCCCCCCAACACACACACACACACACACACACACACACACACACACACACACACACACACACACACACACACACACACACACACACACACACACACACACACACACACACACGCACACACACACACACACAAGGTCCCACACAAGGTTACTCACTCACTCTGTGCCATGGGTAGGGAGGTGGTTTTGATATCAGAGGGTCGTAGACTTGAATCTCACACTAACCAGTATGTAATGCCCTTGAGCCATGCACCTAAATGTACTTTGCTCCGGGGACAGAGAGTAATGCTCTGTAATAACTATAAGTCGCTTTGGATAAAACCACACTGCATTCTTTGGTCCCAGCCCCAATGAACAAATACGTCGTCTGCAATAGGCTCTTTTCCACTGTCCGCTTTCTTTCTGTCTTTCCGGCGTTTTTTTCTATTTCGATTACTCAGGTACAGCCAGGCACAGCTTGAAAACCAGCCCTCTTTTTTTGGCCAGCTGAACCAAGCTGAGCGGGTCTTTCACTGCCTACTACCCAGAATCCCATGTGTCAGCTCATCCTCACCGGTGAAGTCAGCTCCCTTGGAATGCTCTTTAGTAGACACTGTATTACTGTGATTTTAAAATCGAAGGTAGAGACCAAGATTGTAGTATCTAATAATGATGTCACTGAAACTATTTGTAGCCTATTTTGATAGATTACACATCTGTCAGCCTTACGTTAAGTCAACTATAGCCTACATAAAGTAATGCTATGTGACAATGGCCAAAAACACAATTCCAACCATACTATGGATAACACAGTTGGTAATGGAAACATGAACCGGCACCACTGCATGACATCCGGGTTGTATGTGGAAAGAAAATCCTAATGAAAACCTACCCCAAATACTAAGCCAGAGCCACAGCCAGACATGCTTCTAGCACACCGGTGTGTATACACTATACCAACATGATCAAGTCTGTCCTGGGCCATGCCATGCCACCCCGCACAGCATCCATTCATTAAATTGGACCTCTGTAACAGGTGCCCAATTTGAAAGACGAACAGGTCCAACCCACTGACTTGGCAATCACGACTGCAAATCTCTTCAAGACGTTAATCTGGATAGCTTGCGCTGTCAACCCATTATGCCGAGGAAGATGCAAAGGGCATGTCTTTCTCCTGTTCATGAAATGCCTCTGTATGCTGCTGGTTGAAGCACATATCAAGAAGACCACCCATTTTTTCACTCAACTGTGATGAACTGCCACAAACGGGCTTGAACTGAGCTGAAACTTTGTGCAGTGTCACAGGTATTATGGGCAGGCCCAGACTACCACCCACAGCCTTCAGACTAAATGTCCATGTTACGGTCTGGCTTGGCAGGCAAGATAGCTAACCTGAAGCAAGCCTTTCCAAAACACGTAGAACAGAAACAATTTTCAACTAGTGCCATATTGCTTGCATGACTACTCATTCCAAACGGCTAAATTACTGCCCACCCCAAAAGCAAACTATGCCAAAACAGTAGGCCGTAGGCCAAGGAGGGCCTGAAAGTAGCCCACTGGACGGCATGCTCTCTTAATTGCAATGCAACCTGGCTCTCCTTCAAGGCATTAAAATTGTAGATGTGTTTATGGCAGTAGCTTACTCTTCAGGATAAACACTTCCAAACCAGATCTTACAAAAATCAAAATGTCAATGTGAAGAGTTATTGGCTGTCACATGAAAACACAAATCCTAAGGCGTTGTTCTGTGAAAAGCCTTTTTTTGCTGACAGATAGGCTAAGTAAGCAGATACACAAAAAGTGGAAAACACTATAATAAGCTGTTGCTGTCACTGAGCATAGACCTTATTTTGGTAGACTGTGTGTTAGAACAAAGGTTTGTTTAAGCCTAACTTCCATGCCATGTATTGGTTCTATTTGTTGTCATGTTTTTTGCTTGCTTGTTTGATTTTTGTTTGTTTGTTTCCACCTAATAAATAAACCATTTCCAGTATTTTACACCATTTTGGCCTTCCATAAATTAGTTGTTTTTAAGGACTCCAAACCAATTTGTTCTTCTGACCAGACCAGAGCAAACACATGGGGTTTTTTTTGTTTGCCTTATTAGCAATAGTGCATTAGTACATTTGAGTAGTAGTGTGATTTAAAAATTATAATTTATCGTGCATGTACTCATTCAGTGATTATAAAACACACATAATTACAGGTTGCTCATTATCTAGCTGACTAATGTGCTGTTTAATAAGGAAAGCAACACACAACACCAACACAACACAATACAACAATGACTCTTTTGTTGCCTTAGGATGTCAGTCTTGTATATGGCAATGTATTTCGGGCTTGTTCATCATCTCCTTTCTCTCCCCCTCTACATCCCCCTCTCCCCCCCTCCCACATGCGCGCGCACGCACACACACACACACACACACACACACACACACACACACACACACACACACACACACACACACACACACACACACACACACACACACACACACACACACACACACACACACACACACACACACAAACATATTTTGAGCTTACATTTGGCAAGTCAAACCTCAAGAACAGTTTGGACAAATTACATGATGAAAGACAGCACAGTGGGTTGCACGTTTGAACTGAAAGAATTGACTGCAGGCATTAATTCGGGACAAATTGTGCTTTTTCTCAGAACTAATTTCTCGGGAGGAATAGCCACCACTATTTCTGTCTGTCTGCAAAGACAATAACTTACCCAGTCCCCCATCCCCCCCGGGGCATGTCCAATAGCTATAACACACACACACACACACACACACACACACACACACACACACACACACACACACACACACACACACACACACACACACACACACAATCACAGAAACACAGAAATGCACAAACACACACACACACACACACACACAACAAACACACAGAAACACATAAACACAGAAACACACAATCACAGAAATGCACAATCACACACAAATATGTGTGCAGTGGCAGGTTAGGGTAAGGGATGCTTTTTCAAATGTTGACATCTCTGATAATAACTCATCTCCAATATGCATGTGGGACCCTTTTCACAGTCCATGGCTGTACATTGTGAGGAATGTATTGATGCCAAGGGTTGAACTTTAGGTATGCTGTAGGTACAGGTATGATAGGAGGAAGTTTATGAGGCGTGGATTAGGTGTGATGGGAGGTGGGTTGATGTCGGACAGTTGGCTGGAGTAAGGGCAGGGCTAGGTGTGGGCAAGGGCAGACATTCCAGTTTCGGAAAGTAAAAACCTGCTTTATTACAGTGTAATGGGTGGGGTATCTGTATAGTTAGCTAGAGATATAGCAGTAGAGGTTGTAAGGAAATGTATGGGTGGATTTATTAGGGTACTGTAGGACTGCACACAATCCAGTCAAGGAGTTTGACAAGGCGTGCAGGGGTTATATTTGCCAATTTGCTAATGGGTGGAAGGTATGAGGTGTATGAAACAGTGATACAATGTTGACAATAATAACCATGCTCCTCATAACTGCAGTACTGCATGGGATAGTCAATAATTGGGGCAAAACTTGGGGTTGGATGTGTATGGGCCAGGTATGGAAAAGTTAATTAGAGGTGTGGAGGCAGTGGCGGTTTTACTGTACAGGCAGGTATGATTGAGTTGGTGATGGACGATTAGGTGTGGGAAGATTATAGGGTCATATGGGACAGTTTATGTATGGTTGATATGCTTATGCTTGATATGCTTTATTTTATTTTATTATTATTTTTACCTTGTGTTTTATCTTAATGTTTTTTGACTCTAATTTATTTCCTTCTTTCTTATGTTTCCTTTCATTTACATTTGTTAACTTTATGAAGCACATTGAGTTGCACCTGTGTATGAAATGCGCTATATAAATGAACTTGCCTTGCCTTGCCTTACTGTAGTACAAGGGCAAGAAATGGTGAGGTTCATTAGCTTATTTTATGGACTGATCTCCCGTCACCCCCTGCCCTGACCTGGGTTCTGTTTATGGAGTGTTGCAGGTATGTGAGTAATTGGTAATCCAGTCAAGTCCAGTTGAGTCAGCTCATTTTAAAGTGCATTTAAATCAACACACCTTGACCCAAACCTATTTACATATACTGTACGTGGAACAAATTGACATCCATAAGAAATCCATTTGACATTTTGAGAGTTTTTTGAGTGTTTTCAAATCAACACCAGCAATGACATGTTCTGCTAACACCGAGAGAGTGAGTTAGCTGTAGACATTGAGGTAATTTGTGTGACGTTTGTGATACTACTGTACATATGCCCACATATAGTGATGGGGTTTACACTGCCCTGGTCTGAGACTATCAAGGCCTTTACTCCTATCATTAACTGGACAGTATTCTACTCATT
>NC_085871.1:32105092-32117592 GCF_034702125.1 Engraulis encrasicolus
AACGGACAGAGAGGAAGGATGCAGGCAGACAGACAGGGAGGAAGATAGATATTCACAGACAGAAATGAAGACAGACAGTTATGAATAACCGTAATCACAGTAAGATAGATAGTAAAGCTGGGCTTACACTGTGCGACTTTTGCCCCGATTTGGCACTCGCACGACTTTTTGAGAGTCGGGCCGATTTCTTGCTCAATCGCAGGTCAATCGTGAGTCTCGCATCGTGCAGTGTACATGGGGTAACGACAAGCGATTTCGCCTCACGATCGTGCAATCGCAGGGTCGCAAGAAAATCAAAACGGTTTGAAATTCTGGTCGTGGCTCGTGCGTAAATCGCACAGTTAAAGCAGTGCTACGACCCGATTTGACACTTCACATGCACAAATTAATAGGGCCGTGCGATTCGCTGTTGAGCGCGACCTCATCTCCACCTCAGGTGCGCATGTTCCCTCCTCTGCAGACCGGGGAAACATGCCTGTCGTGTCGTACGGTGGAAGCATTTCGCTCGCATCCGACTGTCGGCTCGTGTAGTGTGAGGACGTGAGTCGTGAGTTGTGAACTTTTAAACAGTGAAATTTCATCGTGCAGTGTGAGCAGAAGCTTAAGAACCACGAGTGAAAATATTGCACAGTGCATGCCCGGCTTAAGATAGACAGGAAGACACATGCAACCAAGAAGATAGACAGGTATGAATAGGCATACAGACAGGAGGACAGCCAGGAAGACAGACAGGCATGTCTGAATAGGCAGGAAGATACAGTAGACAGGTATAGGTGCACAGGCAGACAGGCAATCTGTCAGGCAGGGGGACAGACAGGTATGAGTAGGCATGAGGACAGACAGAGAGACAGACATATAAGACGGGTCTGTCTCTGCCGCAGGCATCTCAGCAAGACCTGCCAAGATGTCACAGCAGGACGGTGGCGTGCGTGTCCATCTCCCGTTGAGACGCGCACACATGCGTGCACGCACACACACACAAGCGCACGCACACACACACACACACACACACACACACACACACACACACACACACACACACACACACACACACACACACCACACACACACACACACACATACACACACACACACACACACACACACACACACACACACACACACACACACACACACACACACACACACACACACAGATGCCTTCATGGTGCAGTGGACAGGAACACCTCGCTCTGCAGGACAGAGTCACACCACCTGGGAGAGAGAGAGAGAGAGAGAGAGAGAGAGAGAGAGAGAGAGAGAGAGAGAGAGAGAGAGAGAGAGAGAGAGAGAGAGAGAGAGAGAGAGATAGAGAGAGAGACAGAGACAGAGACAGAGAGATAAAGAGAGTATGATCTGAAAGAGAGTCAGATTGAAAGAGGAGAGGAGAGGAGAGGAGAGGAGAGGAGAGGAGAGGAGAGGAGAGGAGAGGAGAGGAGAGGAGAGGAGAGGAGAGGAGAGTAGAGGAGAGGAGAGGAGAGGAGAGGAGAGGAGAGGAGAGGAGAGAAAGAGACCCCATGAAGCGTTCCAGATCCTCACCTCTATGCCCCCCTGTAAGGACGCATTTACGACAATTACATAATGACATGACTCCCAGTACATGTGCAATATTCCCTTAGCCTCATAATTTGGTCAGCCGCACAGCAAATTTATAAGGCTTGTTAAAAGATGCACAGCTTGCTGTTAAAAACCAGAGAAGAGGAGATGAGAGGAGAAGAGAAGAGAAGAGAGGAGAGGAGATGGGAGTAGAGGAGAGGAGATGGGATGAGAGGAGAGAAGAGGAGAGGAGAGGAGAGGAGAGGAGAGGAGAGGAGAGGAGAGGAGAGGGACAATGGAGCAGAGGAAAGAAGAGGCGAGACGTGAGAGAGACAGAGAAGAGAGGAGAAGAACAGAAAAAGAAAAGGAAATGAGGGGTGCGAGAAAGGGAAATGAATGGAATTTAAAAAGATTTATTAGCATGCGATTATAATGCAATAAAGGGTTCACACGGCCAGAGCTTGTGTCAGCATATTTCTTCCCCTACGGAAGCCCATAAAGCACAATCAGAGTTATCAGATTTTTTACTCCTGCTTGTTGTGTCTTGTAAGATGTAACCTAACAAAAATCTCTTCAGACGGCAGCCTGTCAGTTCCCCCAAATTCTCTCATCAGGGTCATTCCATGTCAATTCACACGCCTTCCCCACATGACCCTCTCCGATTTACCCGATATCTCACATACAGGTACCTTTTGATGTCAACTGAAAGAATACCAAGTATTAGCACCCTACGTCTAACGGTTGCGGAGATGAAGCCCTCCAAAGTTGGGGTGCCATGCCCACTTTTCAAGCCTGTGAATTGCATACAAAATTTACAAGCAGATTTTGACACCTCTGGTTTTAGTTTGAAGGAAGATACAGGCCTAAAAATCACCATGGCCCCTCAATATGACCCTGTCTACCAGATGATGTACTCACAAATAGCATGCCTTGATTATTTTTGGCTATATTAAGCCTTAAAAACTGAGTTTGTGAAAAGCGTCATGAAGAGTCTTGCCATTTTGGGGTTCCAGATCTTGGAAACTATGTATGCTTTGGGAGTTATAATTGATTTTCCATCATATTTGGGAACTGTACAGTGTATTCCAAAAAAAATAGGCCACTCAGACTTTTTAATGATGGAATTGGAGGGACTCAAAAACAGCTTTTGGACAAAATGACCTCATGGTACCCTCTACTTCAGGTCTCAAATTAACCATGTGGGCACTTGATAACTGGAACGCCCTTTTAACCCCATGTACAGTAGCACTGTATCAAACATTCAAGCTTGGAAAAACTTTGTTTTTCAAAGTTCTTCATATTAACCTTGGCCTTCAAAGTTTATGTTTTTGTCTATGTCTTATCACAGTGTCTGTTTTGTCTGCTGCCATCTGCTGGTCAAAAAACGTAACAACAGCATAATGTAAGGAAGCAAAAGGGGCTGGAAAATCTTGCCCATAATTTACCAATAAAGTAGCCTAGAAATCTAGACGCCCCTAGGGGTTAAACTCGCTAGGCTACCAATAAAGGACTTCAATTCTACAGTATATTGCTATATATTAATTATGATTTTAACAAGCATTACGCAGAATGCTCAATCATGATTACATTTCTACCAGGACACCCCCACCCCCATGGTAGAAATGTAGTGCAGGGTCGAGGCCATATTGGGATTGGCATCATGATTGAGCATTAAGCAGTCACACTTAGGAAATTTAAACTAGAAATATTCATCATGCTTAGTATATAGCATCATAATTAGTATATAGCAATATACTGTATAATTACAGTGCTTTTTTGGTATATTATGGGCAAGATTTTCCAGCCCCTTTTGTTTTCTTACATTACGCTGTTGTTGCTTTTTTAGACCAGCAGATGGCAGCAGACAAAACAGACACTGTGATAAGATATAGAGAAAAACATATACTTTGAAGGCCAAGATTAATACGAAAAACTTTGAAAAACAAAGTTTTTCCGAGCTTGAATGTATGATACAGTGCTACTGTACATGGGGTTAAAAGGGGGTTCCTGTCATCAAGTGCCCACATGGTTAATTTGAGGCCTGAAGTAGAGGGTACTGTAAGGTCATTTTGTTCAAAAGCTGTTTATGAGTCCCTCCGATTCTATCATTTAAAGTCTGAGCGCCCTGATTTTTTTTGGAATACACTGCACAGTTCCCAAATATGATGGAAAATCAATTATAACTCCCAAAGCATACATAGTTCCCAAGATCTGGAACCCCAAAATGGCAAGACTCTTCTTCACGTTTTCCACAAACTCAGTTTTTAAGGCTTAATATAGCCAAAAATAATCAAGGCATGCTATTTGTAAGCACATCATCTGGTAGACAGGGTCATATTGAGGGGCTGTGGTGATTTTTAGGCCTGTATCTTCCTTCAAACTAAAACCAGAGGTGTCAAAATCTGCTTGTAAATTTTGTATGCAATTCACAGGCTTGAAAAGTGGGCATGGCACCCCAACTTTGGAGGGCTTCATCTCCGCAACCGTTAGACGTAGGGTGCTAATACTTGGTATTCTTTCAATTGACATCAAAAGGTACCTGTATGTGAGATATCGGGTAAATCGGAGAGGGTCACCTGGGGAGATTCTAGGGAATCATGTGAATTGACATGGAATGACCTATCATGTCAATATTGTCCCCATGGCCGTAACTACCATTGAGGACACAGAGGTCATGTCCTCTGTATTTTTTCAGAAATGTAAAATTTATTCATGATGAAAATGGATCTATGATCAACAATGGTACATTCAGTCTGTATATACCACTCCCTATTCTCATTCATTTGCCACAAACACAGCCCATATTTTTGAAATCATGAGTTGAAATATCCCGACTATACTATGTAGCCTACAGTATGAAGTACAGTGTGCAGTATTTGACCTCAGTATTTAAAAATGTCTCGTTACGGCCCTGATTGTCCCCCCCGTCTTAGTTGCTGGGCCATTCACTGCACAAACTCCACCGGTTGGTCCCTCTTTAGTGAAAGCATGAAAGCCCAACTGGGAAACGCCAACTCCCATTGTCATTGTGACACAGCACACTGCACATAAAAAAATTACATTTATGCCTCACCCATGCAAGGGGGCGTCATACTTGTATCCCAAAGGTTGCCGGTTCGACTTCTGACCTGCCAGGTTGGTGGGGGGGGAGTAATTAACTAGTGCTGTCCCCCATCCTCCTCCATGACTGAGGTACCCTGAGCATGGTACCGTCCCGCCGCACTGCTCCCTTTCAGGCGCCATTGAGGGCTGCCCCCTTGCGCGGGTGAGGCATGAATGCAATTTCATTGTGCGCAGTGTGCGCTTGTGTGCTGTGGAGTGCTCTGTCACAATGACAATGGGAGATGAAACTTCCCAGTTGGACTTTCATTCACCCCACCCCCCACCCGCTACTCCCCTCTAAGTCCACCCAGCTACTCCACCTCTTTTGTTGTCATGTCATTGTCCTTCCCTATCTATTGCTGGGCCATCCACCCATGCCATCACTCTACCCACTTGTGTACCTCTTCCAGCCCGCACCCCTGATAAGCATAGCCGCCCACCCCTAGCTGCACCCTATTAGTGACGCAACACCTTCAGATCGAATCGCGATTGCAAGTCTATGATAATCAGGCAAGCCCACCCCCACCTACCCGTTCAACCTCCCTGTGTCCCTCTGCCTGACCACGACATTTTGCACCGGTAATTCAGCACTTCAAGACCAGCACTAACACTATGATTTTTTTAAATGTACTGTATTGAATTGACACTGTAAAATTGACAACGTGCCCCGCCGTACACATTTCATCTGCTGATGCTCATGTCACCTCTCTCGATCCCCCGTGCTATACCCAAACGTCTTTTTTTATGCCTTTATTGACAGGATAGTATGAGATGCTGACAGGAAGTGAGAGGGAGAGAGAAATGGGGGAGGATTGGGAAATGACCCCCTCGGACTCGAACCGGGGACCCCATGGGGCGGGCATGAAAGCCCAAATGTGGGGAGCTTAGCGCGCTGCGTCACAGCACCCCCTCCCTAAACGTCTTTGAGATTGGAAACTATCCCTATCAGAACTTGTAATTTCCCAGCCCTATTCTCACTACAATTCTCAAGGCATCCTGCTTTGCCTTCCATCCCCTCTTCTACAACTCTACCACAAACTTGAAACTTGAGTTTCTTTGGAAAGTAAGGTATCCGGTGTGTCATGGGGAAACACTGCGTTCAATGAAAAAAGGAGCGCGATAAAGACGTGGTGATGAACACATTAGTTTAGATAATCTGAATAAAACACTTCCATCTCTACATTTGAGATGCTACATTTGCTCCCCTTCATCATCTAAGTTTCACTGTCATACAATGCACATCCCATCACTTGTCGTATAGTCAGGAGGATCTCTGTCATCAGCTGGTTGCAGAGTGTCGGATGTGTCCGATCTCAGAGACTACTGTGAAATGGAGCAGACGGAGAAGGCTTTTGTCTTGCTGGCACGGTAAGGAAGGGTGTGTGTGTGTGTGTGTGTGTGTGTGTGTGTGTGTGTGTGTGTGTGTGTGTGTGTGTGTGTGTGTGTGTGTGTGTGTGTGTGTGTGTGTGTGTGTGTGTGTGTGTGTGTGTGTGTGTGTGCACGCGCATGTCTGTATTGGGGGTGGAGTTCTCTCTAAACTCCCATAGGCTTTATGTTCGCACTCATCAGCCCTGACCCACCTGTCACACACACACATACGCACACACGCACACACACACACACACACACAGACACACACACACATACACACACATTCTGTTCACTTCAGATACAACACCCTCCATCATCTGTCTCCTTTCGAGGCAGAGAGAGAGAGAGAGAGAGAGAGAGAGAGAGAGATACAAGCAACAGGGAGGATGTGAGGGACAGTGAGGAAAGTGTTCGAGAAGGGAATATGAAGCAGTGTAGCTGTTGATCTGCTGAACTCTCTCAGCAGGAGGTTCTGCATTCTGTAGTATGTGCAGTTCTACAGTGACAATTTAACACTCATAGAGTAGATCTGACACTATTGGGATTTAAATGAACTCTTAATGTGTTGAAATAACACTACCGAATTTACTGTGTGCTTATAGAAATGGGTGAAACGGTGCAAGTTCTGCCAGAAGGATTTGAATTAAGTTTGGCTGACACTAATTCTTTCACTAACCAATCAGTATCTCCCTTTCATCAACAGGCACCTCTCGCATCAGCATCATCTCATACATATCGTCCAATCACAGCAGGCTGTTTGGAAATGCCCTCCACGCCATTGACACGTTCTTTTTCTCTCTCAGACAATTGGTCACTAACCAATCAGTATCTCCCTTTTATCAACAGGCATCTCTCGCATCAGCATCATCTCATACATATCGTCCAATCACAGCACGCTGTTTGGAAATGCCCTCCACGCCACTAACACATTCTTCTTCTCTCAGACAATCGGTCATCATCGCGTCTCTTTAAAAAATGTATTCTCACTCAGTTTTCTGCTTTCTAGCATAAGCCAACCTTCACGCCAACTCCACCCATCCTACCACCATCAGCAGCGGGATCCTGTCGACCCCTACCTCGATCTACAACGGGAGGGAATGAGCACCTTTGACAGAATTCAACCAGAAGACGGGTGCCAGCACCATGGATAATCGTGTTACTTTAACTAACCTCATTTACCAAATACTGTTAATAGAAGTTAATGGCCATCCTTTTTGCATCTTGAGACTTCATGGTGGAACCTGACACATATTCAAAGATGGAGATAGTGTTAGAGAAGAACTGTCTGAGGTAATGTCCGAGTCCATGCAGCTTTTTGTGTTCTGTACTCTGAATGCACCTAGAACACGGCCAAAATAAATACTAAATCCACTTTGAGCCCACTTTGGCTGTCTTTTCCATATGCTTCTACAATATGTTCCTTCCTGCCCACTCAACCTGTTCCATGCCCACTTAGCCTCTGCTTTCTGTAGTGTGCCAGCACATGAGCTTCAGCCATCCCCGCAGTCCCCACTTCTGTTTCCCCCATTATTCCACAACATGGATCCCAGCCATTCCCCATGCCACACCATGTCCACTTACAAGTTACAGCCAAAACATGTTTGGATGGCTGGTTGGATGTCTTGTTTTACACACACAGGAACCGAGACACAAACAAACATAATTTCAGAATTGATTCCCTTTTTTCCTTTTCGAATTCAACGAACACGTGATATGGCAGAATCCATTCAACACACACACACACACACACACACACACACACACACACACACACACACACACACACACACACACACACACACACACACACACCACACACACACACACACACACACACACACACACACACACACACACACACACACACACACACACACACACACACACACACACACACACACACACACACACACACACACACACACACACACACACACAGTGTTGTGATACTGGCTCTTCTGATCTCAATTATACAGGAATGACTTTGACAGCTTTATTTATAGAGTTATTTTTAGAGGTTTCTGATGATTTTATTCTAATCCCCATTGTCTGTCTACAGTAGGCCTATTTGTCATTTTATTTGACAGACACATCAAAGTGGAATTGTCCGATGTATGCGCCCCCAGCTTACTGTACTGAGATGAGAGCTACTCTGATGAGTACATCTTTCCTTTTCATGTGCTCAACTGGAAAGGTACAGTGTGGTCCTCTGAATACACAGAGACATACTCACACAGACAAATGCAAACACGCGCGCACACACACAAACACACACACATACACACACACAAACACACGCACGCACGCATGCACACACACACACACACACACACACACACACACACACACACACACACACACACACACACACACACACACACACACACACACACACACACACACACGGGTAGTTGTCCGACTCTACCTCCCTGTCCCTTCAATGAAAGAATGACTCCTCTAGAGCTTTGTATTCTTAACCCAAACTGAAAGCTGAGAAAGGACACATTGTTTTATTCCTATTTATTCATATTCGAACACAGTAAAGGGCTCTTGAAAATGTGATATATTCGCATTTCTAATATCACAATAGATATCCATAACACCCTAAAGATATTCATCCTTTTCATCTATGAGACAGATAAAGTGTCCACCAGCTCACACCCAAAGCTGTGTGCAAAGCAACTACAGTAGCCATTCTTTAGACCAGTGTTTCCCAACCAGGGGTACGTGTACCACTAGGGGTACGCGAGCAAACTGCAGGGGGTACTTGGAAACATGTAATTTTATCAAATACATGTAGCTCAGTTACATTGGGATAGAGAAACTTGACTTAGGGGGTACTCATGGCACAACGAAAAGGCTTGGGGGGTACACAAGACAAAAAAGGTTGGGAAACATTGCTTTAGACAAAAAGCCTTCTTTATCTCTAGGCGAATGCAATTTTTCTTTCTTTTTTTCCATTAAACAGCTATTGCAGCGCCTCCATTTAAGCATGATCCAAATGGCGCACCAATAACAATAGATTTTAAAGGGTCTATTTTTCCGCGACGATGGATTCAGATGATGGAACAGTCCATTCCACAGCGGGGGAAGTATTCTCTCTCTCTCTGTCTCTGTCTCTGTCTCTGTCTCTGTCTCTCTCTCTCTCTCTCTCTCTCTCTCTCTCTCTCTCTCTCTCTCTCTCTCTCTCGCTCGCTCGCTCGCTCGCTCTCTCTCTCTCTCTCTCTCTCTGTCTCTATCTCCCTCTCTTTCTCTCAAACATCGAAAACACACACACACACACACACACTCATACACACACTCCCTCTCCTTGTCTCTTTCTTGTTTTTTTCTCACTTTCTCTCCCTTTGCCTCTCTCCCCCGCCTCATCCCATCACTCTGTTATCCCCTCTCTCACTCTCTCCGCTTCCTGTCTTTCTGAACTTACTCTTTTCTCTCTTTTATTCTGTCACAACTCTTCTCTCTCTCTCTCCTTCCCTGCTGCCTGTGTCATTATGCAGCTTTGTGCCTGGTGTGTTCCTGTGAATGGCTGCCGATGATGATGATTATGCAAATGAAGTAACAGAAAAGCACCATGGGTAATTATCAGTAGCTGAGAACGATGAGATTTCAGGAAGCTTCCTCTCGCTTTCTATTTTTCTGTCACTCTGTCTAATTCCTTTCTTTCTCTCCCTCTCTCTCACCCCTTCCTTTTCTCTCTCATTACTTAACGTCTTCCGTATGCCCTTTCAATCCCTCTGTGCCTCAGTGCCTCTCTCCCTTTCTTCTTCTCTTCCGCTATCTTCAGTTTCTCTCTCTTTCTTACTGTACTCTCTTTCTTACTGTGCCTCTCTGCTACTATTATGCTCTTTCTCTCCTCTCTTTCTTATCATCTCTTCTCCTGCCCTCTCTTCTCTCTCATGCTCCTCTCCTCTTCTCTCCTCTCCTCTCCTCTCCTCTCCTCTCCTCTCCTCTCCTCTTCTCCTCTCCTCTCCTCTCCTCTCTCTCCTCTCCTCTCCTCTTCTCTCCTCTTCTCTCCTCTCCTCTCTCCTCTCCTCTCCTCTCCTCTCCTCTCCTCTCCTCTCCTCTCCTCTCCTCTCCTCTTCTCTCCTCTCCTCTCCTCTCCTCTCCTCTCCTCTCTCTCCACTCTCCTACAGTACTGCATTGCCCTATCCTATTCCCAATTTGTCTCTAACCTTCTCCCTCTTCTCTCCTCGCTCTGGCCCCAGCTCTTCTCTATGTCTGTTATCCTCCAATTTTCCCAGGGGCTGGTGGGTTCTTCTGTGTCTCTCCTTCCCTCGTTTAGATCTTTCAAATGTGTCCCTTCCTCTCTGGGTCTGCTGCTGGGGGCCAAGAAGAGGGATAAGCTCTCCTCATGGTAAGTTGAGGAGGAGAGGAGTGGAGATGGAGAATGTGTGTGTGTGTGTGTGTGTGTGGGTGGGTGTGTGTGTGTGTGTGTGTGTGTGTGTGTGTGTGTGTGTGTGTGTGTGTGTGTGTGTGTGTGTGTGTGTGTGTGTGTGTGTGTGTGTGTGTGTGTGTGTGTGTGTGTGTATGGGTGTGTGTGTGTGTGTGGGGGGGGGTGTAAGAGAGAGAGAGAGAGAGAGAGAGAGAGAGAGAGAGAGAGAGAGAGAGAGAGAGAGAGAGAGAGAGAGAGAGAGAGAACTAGAGATAAAAGAGTGGGAACACAAGGAGATGGAGACGAACAGTCAGGGGGATGGGAGGGAGAGAGAGAGAGACAAAGGGTCTTTCTCAAAACCTAGGACATTGTCCTTCCAAGTGTATCAGCCTAATTAGTCACGCCCAGTGATTGGATACTCTTTATTAGTCCCACCCAGTGATTGGATATTCTGTAGAGTTCACCAAAGAGTATCCAATCACTGGGCGTGACTAAATAGGCTGATACACTTGGAAGGACACTGTCCTAGGTTTTGAGAAAGACCCAAAGTTGCATGTACTGTACCGTTAAATGATTGAGGTGGAGAAATAGAAGAAATTTCTGTCCTCGTGAAAGAAAGTTCCTTGGAGTGCACATCAGCGACGACCTCTCTTGGACCACCAACACTACATCACTGGCGAAGAAGGCCCATCAGCGTCTCTACTTCTTGCGCAAACTAAAGAAGGCAAGTGCTACACCCTCCATCATGACAACATTCTACAGAGGAACCATAGAGAGCGTCGTGTCCAACTGCATCACAGTGTGGGGAGGAAGCTGCACGGAGAAAACCAGGAAGACACTCCAGCGTGTTGTGAACACAGCGAAGAAGATCATTGGAGTACCACTCCCCTCCCTGCAGGACATTTACACCACACGCCTTACCCGGAAAGCACTGATGACAAACTGCACCCTGCACACAAACTGTTCAGCCTCCTGCCCTCTGGAAAGAGGTACAGGCGCCTCCGTTCCCGTACCACCAGGCTGGCAAGCAGCTCAATGCACCAAGCGATCAAGTTACTGAACACTCAACCCACTCTCCCTCCACTGTCAGCCTCTAGCCAGCAAGGCCACTGACAACCCCCCCCCCTCATCCCCCACCACCATATCTGCGACTGAAACATTCCACCTGCACTACTATTTTTGTGACTGAACTCTCAACCTGCACTAACTCAAAACACGCGCACACACACACACACACACACACACACACACACACACACACACACACACACACACACACACACACACACACACACACACACACACACACACACACACACACACACACACACACACACACACAAGCACACTGCACTTTCTGCACTAAACCCAAACATACACACACTGACACACAATTCACACACACACACACACACACACACACACACACACACACACACACACACACACACACACACGACCACACAGACGCACACCGCACCTTCTACCTGCACTAAACACACACACACACACACACACACACACACACACACACACACACACACACACACACACACACACACACACACACACACACACACACACACACACACACACTGCTGCTGTTGTACTTGATAGACCTTTTTAATATTTATTTTTCCTCAAAATACTACTACTACTATGTCAGAACGCTATAAAGGACTGTTTTAGGGAAAAAAAAGAAAAAAAAAGCACAACAATTACCTCTTAATGTATGTTCTCTACAAGTCTTCTGTTGTCCAGTCTTGCACTTTAAATGTCTGTATGAGCACTGTCTATGTCCATACTGTCTTAAGTCCATGTATAAGTACTGTCTATGTCTATACTGTCTATGTCCTTACCTAGATTAGTCTATGTCTGCATGGGAAAGCAAGAAACGCAATTTCAAATTCTTTGTATGACCAGTGCATGTAAAGAAATTGACAATAAAACCCACTTGACTTGACTTGACTTGACTTGACTTGAAAGAAAGAAAGAAAGAAAGAAAGAAAGAAAGAAAGAAAGAAAGAAAGAAAGAAAGAAAGAAAGAAAGAAAGAAAGAAAGAAAGAAAGAAAGAAAGAAAGAAAGAAGGAAAGAAAAGAAAAGAAAATCAGAAAG
>NC_085871.1:32122592-32132592 GCF_034702125.1 Engraulis encrasicolus
ATGAGAGAGAAGAAGAGGGCAACAGGACTCTACACAGAGTCTCCCGCTCAGTTTGTCAGGAACTGGAAGAGGATGATGAAGAGGAAAAGAAGAAGATGAAGACGGAGAGGAAGAGGGAACGAAAAAGGTATGACTCAGACAATATCAATGGGATGACTAATAGTCAGCGTGACATTGTACAACAAAAAGAAAAAAGGATATGAATGCCCCCCAAAAAAGGAGAGTAAACACGAAAGAAGGAAAGAAAGAAGGAAAGAAAGAAAGAAAGAAAGAAAGAAAGAAAGAAAGAAAGAAAGAAAGAAAGAAAGAAAGAAAGAAAGAAAGAGACACAGATGAAAAAGAACAACAAAGCAAGTAAGAAGGGAGGAAATGTTAAAAGAAACAGAGCATAGCAAAAACCTGCTGTCAAGAGAACAAAATGATCTCTCTCCCTCTCTCTCTCTCTCTCTCTCTCTCTCTCTCTCTCTCTAAGAAGGGAGCTCTCGGGGCCGCTGCACCCCATGGAGAATGATTTGGATTGGGGTGGAGAGACACGCAGCCCGGAGGCTCCTCTCTGGAGGTCAGGAGCTATAGCACAGCGTGTGTGTGTGTGTGTGTGTGCGTGCGTGCCTGCGTGCCTGCGTGCATGCGGGCATGCGGGCGTGCCTGCATGCGTGTGTGTATGTTGTTATGTTGTGCGGTATAAAAGAAGCAGGATTCCGGTATACTTTATATACGAACCCGGAGGTCAAAAGCATGTCTGCATCGTAGTTTACATTTCAGCATCTCTGCATTAACACTTCCTCTATGCATACATTAATAACTCAAAGAGGTACCGGTGCCACCTAGCGGCGTGGCAATGTGTGGACACAACATATGTGTGTATGTGTACGTGTGTGTATGTGTGTGTGTGTGTCTTTCATTGTGAGTATCGGGTTAGGGGGCGTTTTTGATGATATAGACTCCCTTCTGCTCTAATGGGCACAGTCAGGCCCCCCTTTGACCTTGTACTCGTGCGTGTGTGTGTGTGTGTGTGTGTGTGTGTGTGTGTGTGTGTGTGTGTGTGTGTGTGTGTGTGTGTGTGTGTGTGTGTGTGTGTGTGTGTGTGTGTGTGTGTGTGTGAATGAATGTGTGATTTGGGTTAGAGGGTGCTTTCGGTGATACTCCCTTCCAGTCTACTGGGCACAGTTACCCCTTTTGCCATTGAGTGTGTGTGTGTGTGTGTGTGTGTGTGTGTGTGTGTGTGTGTGCGTGCGTGTGTGTGTGTGTGTGTGTGCATGCATAGCTTGTTTGAGCATGTGCACATGTGTGTGTGTTTGAGCCCTCTGGTCTGCTGGGCACTGTTACCCCCCTCTACCCTTCCGACCCCCCCTGTAAAAGGAGATCAATGGCCCACCCTTCTATCATCCACTGCAAAACCACTTTCTAGAAACTTCTTCAACTGTAAAGTTCTGGCTCAGCAAGCACCCTCTGAAGGGAGGAAGATAGGAGAGGAAGAAAAAGGAGAGGAAGAAAAAGGAGAGGAAGAGCTCATGGTGCTTGCAAACACGCGAGGAAGGAAGAGAGAAAGGGGGGGAGAGGAGGGAGAGGAGGAATCACTTGCTGAGGGGAGAAAAAGAGAGCATGGAGAGTAGAGGAGGAGGGAGAGGAGAACTTGCTTGTTGAAAGGAGGAAGAGAAGAGGAATGGTACGCAGAGGAGAGGAGGGAGATGAGAGGATTATTCACTTTCTGATAGGAGGAAGAGAAGAGGAGGATTCACTGGTTAATGGAGGAGAGGAGGAAGAGGAAGAATAATTGTTAAGGTGAAGAGAGAGAAGATTGGAAAACAATGGATGGTATGCTAAGATGAGTAATAGAGGCGAAGAATGAGGGGAAGAATCATTTGCAAAGGGGCTGAAGGGGGGGAGGAGAAATCTCCCACTGAAAGGATAGAGAAGAGAGGAGAGAGAAGAGGGATGACATGCTAAGGGGAAGAAGAGAGGAGGGACAGGGGAGGGGGTGGAGTGCTGGGAGGAAGAGAAGAGAGGAAGAGGAGGTCCATGAGGCTCACAGGGCCTAAGGACTGTCATGACCTAATGGTCAAACAAGGTTAGTAGTAGACAACTGGGCTTTCTAAAAGGAACATCCCACCCATTTTTTGATTTTCATACATTTGCAGTACTTCCTAGCAGACATGTGGGCTCGAGTCCAGTGACTTGGACTCGAGTCTGACTCGAGTCAGCAGTGTGAAGACTTGCGACTTGAAATTTCAAGATCAGAAAGGACTTGCGACTCGACTCGACTTGCACGCCTTTGACTCGGGACTCGACTTGGACTTGACAGTTGTAACTTTCAATGACTTGGCGTGACTTGCCATGTTGGGTCTAAAAAAAAAGTCCAAGTCCAACCCTTGTTTTCAGAATGCAACAGCCCGCCCACATTCTTTGTTTGAATCACGTCATTGTCCTAAGCGGTGCTATGCCATTGGCGGCCAGATGCGGCCGGACGCAGCTGGCCTGGACGCGGCGACCAGCGGCAAAAACACCATTAGTGAGTCTCCAGAACAAACATAGCCTACATTTTAAACCATCGCGGAAGTTAATTTATCTCCCTCTCAGCCCCAACTCATTTTGCATTCTTAATAGGGTAGGCTATGGAAGTTTGCACTGTGATCAACAAATATTTTCTATCAATGTTGTAGGAAGTGTGTGTGGTGGCCGCTGTGATGTGCAACACGCCTCAGTAGGGTACACACGTGAAGCTCTCGCTCTCTCGCCCCTCGCTTACGACAGAAATTCAGTGAGAACCAAGCTGTCTAAATATTTTAGCTAAATGGTGATGGGCATTGATTGTTGAACATTTGGCTATTTAAGCAGTTGAAATAAAAAAGCACACGCTGCTGACATAACCGAACCACAGGACTTAATCTATTGTTGTTTTATAAAAGAGTACGCCTATCCGTTTTGCTTTCCCTGTCCTTTATGAATGCGCTTGCCTTCAGCCCCCGAAGGCTGTTACAGTATGTTCCGCTCCCACACACTATGCTTGCGAGTCAGTCACTTCAAAGTGAAATGCAACCTTGCGAATAATTTCCACCATCGCGGACAAAACCACGTTATGATGGATATGTGGCGAGGTAAACGTTACGAATATGGCCTGCTTTTAAGTTTCCCCCAACCCAGGATGTGTCCGTAGGCTATATGGCTTGATATCCCAGGGCTATTTCACGACCACAACTCCACGCGCTGAAAATGCATGTTAAGTTCGCGCTTCTCAGTCTAGAAAGATAACCTCTCGGTAACATTCTTTGCATTGACCAGCCACCATCGGTTGAGTATTAGAATCAATACAAAAAGACACGTTTATACATGTCCAGCATGCAATCGAAAATAGGCGAGCAGAGAACACTTGTTCTTGCATCCATCAAAAGAGCTCCACCGCGGTTGCCTACTTTAGATGCCGGGTGAATGATTCCAAAGGGAAATAATTTAGCCTATAGCCTATTCATGACAGTCTTGCAAAGAGACAAGACAAACGACCAAAATTGTCAAATAATTGGTCAAGGCGCGAGATGAGGAATACTGCATGGCTATTGGAAAAACTTTGAAGAAATAAGCGCAAGCAACACTGCTTCCCGCGAAGCTTGCGCTTGAGGGCTATAAACAAGCTATGCGCCCCGAACCTCACTGCTTGTTGTTCATGACTTGAATCGAAACATTTCTTAGGACATCAGGGCTATCTTTGATTCCTGGAATACCGCCTCAAGGTCAGATTAGACTTCAGCAACTGCGAGCGTGAAAAGTCGCGTGGGAGTGGCCACGAACCAATTTTGTATTCATGCATCTGCGAGCTCTGCGAGGTCCGAGGTCTCGTTGCCAGCCACATTTGAAATTGCGCGATTAGGCTACTTTCACTAGGCCTACATTGTAAGCACTGCGGTCATTATTAAGCAATGTTGCTTTCTATCCCGGTTAGCTAGGTATTTTCACACAAATTGCAAAGGCAATGCAGTGGTATCATTATTTGACATACCCAGTCTGTTTTCACGAGCAGAAAATGCAAGCATGTAAAGACAGTTGATTCTGCCGATGTGTGTTTACATTCGGTGGAGGAACGGTAGTAAAACCGCAGGCATTGTGCCACGAGTGTTCAACTGATGCATTGTTTGTTACTTAGCTTAGCTTCGTGTATTTACACACATTTACACACAAGGCATTAATAAAGTTTTTAACAGAATACAGCTCTGCTCTCGCAAACTACTGGCATTGCGCTGCCACAAGAACAGAACAAGGAAGTAGCGAGACGACCAATCATAGTGCCTTTTTGTCTGCGTACTCCGCGTCCGTCCGACGGATAGTTAGAATTTTTTCGAGGCGCTAGACGACGGGCGCAGAGCCTCTGAGAGGGGGGCGTGGACTCGCATAGACAGAAAACGGACGGACGCAGATTCTATGCGAGCGAAGCATAAATCTAGCTTCAGCCAGCTGAAAGCAGAGAAGCAGTGTCCCATGTGTCAAATGGTAAGATAATGCCATAGGCTACCTGTTCCTTGAAAGTTTTAAAACTCAGCCTTGACACACTGTCATGTCAGCCACATCAGTTCAAACGCAATCTTTAATGCGGCCTATCGTGAAGTTTAAATGTAATGCGAGATAGAGGTTGTAAGCTACTGCTGCTGAGCAGCGCAAGACATAGGCATGGGTCGGCTCCCGTGGATAAAAAGCATGTTGCGTGTCGCGTGCTGCTCCCAGCCCAATCCTTGCGCGCGCGAACCTTGTATCTCGTGGTGTCGACACCGCTTTATCTTGTGATTCTCACAGTTCGAACTACATGCTTCGTTTGGTATTTTGGGGGAGTTTGGAGTCACAATGACCGCTGCTTTGAAATGACACGTTAGAGCTACACGACGCCAGCACTGGAGAACTGGGATGTAACCTTGTTTTCCAAATTAACAAAAATTAGGAAACATAGAAGCAGAACTTTGTTTGGCTACAATCTATGACCTGGACGGTGAACTTAATCTTTTTGAAGAGGCATGAACAGCATACAAGTGCCTTTGTGGGGGAGGAGAGGGCGATTGGGGAGAACAGGGAGACGAGAGCATGGCGCGAGGCGCATATTCTTTCGGGAAAAATGAGAGCGAAATGTTGGATAGGGCATTACACACCTTCCTTCTTCCTACACTGTAGAAGCGCAGAACAAGGTTGCCTCGTTGCCATAACTGACATTCTGCAGCGCTAACGCCATGTTTAATTGACAGCGTGCTGGCGAATAGTCTAGTAGCCTAATATAATTAACAAGACGTGGATTAATGACTGTGCAAACGAAGTTCTAGTTAACTTGGACTGTGACGCAGTAAAAATGGTTGGTGGGCCATTGCGGCGAGAATGTGAGGGGGAAAGCGACAATGCCGATATCAGCTTCAACAATAGTAGAGTAGAGTAGAGTAGAGTAGAGTAGAGTAGAGTAGAGTAGTAACTTTATTGATCCCCAGAGAGAAATTCAGGAAATTCATCATTACTTTACCAGGAATTTAATCCAACTAACTAGCCTACTTTTTCCTAATTTCTTAGCCCATATGGACAAGTGTCTACTAGGCTAAATACTGTCGGCACGTAGCCTACAGCAGATAGCCTAGTGCTGCACCATGCATGTGCTCATTGGTGGGTTCACAGTTATGACACTGTCAATGCTCAGCTTTTGGTTCACAGATAATGGGATGAAGTGAACATCATGGACCAGCTGAGACAGGGCTGCCTGCTGAGCCTGTAGCCCCACCCCCCATACGCACACACACACACACACACACACACACACACACACACACACACACACACACACACACACACACACACACACACACACACACACACACACACACACACACACACAGGGCTCAATTTAAAAAAAAAGAAATTGATTACCCCTGCTGTATGTCATATCTTGATGAGAATGGTGAGCTTAATATGGTACCTTAGGGAAAATGGCGTCTTTTAAAGCCAAACCAAAATGTTTACATTAGTCGACTGTTACACTACAGTAAAGAGAGGGGGGAGGGTGGGTAGCACCTGTAAGACATGAATAGGCTACTACTTTCACCCTTGGCCTTTGTGGGTAAATTCAAACATAGTACGCTGAAAGTGTGAATCCACGTTTTCAGGTCGGAAGTGTAATATGCCCCCCTAATGTCTTGAAAAAACCTTCCAGCCAAAGCTGTCAGCGGCCCTGCCTGTGCTCCTAGTGAAAAAGTTAACCATAGTCCTGTCCTTAGCGTTATGATGCTAGAGTCTGTATAACTTACAACCTTGACTAGATATGACCGGACCACCACCAAGACCAGGGTGGAGTAGTGGAATAGGTTTATGCCATCAGATGATGGAACGGACACACACACATACGCACACATTCTTGCAAACAGGACTATTTGCCCACTGGACAGTAAATATTTGGCATATGGTTGCTCCTTTGTTTAAGTACAAATTCACATGAAATGTATTTTTATGTGGAAAAAAATATGAAATTAAATGTCATTTTACATACACAGCACAAGCAGTAGTTTGGTTTAGACTGATTTTTCTGCAACTGTTTTAGTAATTGTCATCTTTTTACTCAGGTATCATTATTATACTAATGAATTTATGATCGAAATTGTGATTGCAAATGGAAAATCCCTTTGTGACTTGTGAAGGACTTGAAAAAATATGAGACTTGGACTTGGACTTGACTTGGCTGGGGTACGACTTGGACTTGGACTTGACTTGGTCAGATGTGTCTTGACTTGTGACTTGACTCGGACTTGAGTGGAAAGACTCGAGACTTACTTGTGACTTGCACGTTAGTGACTTGGTCACACCTCTGCTTCCTAGCATTATTCATGAATGGGCGTATCATTTTCTTCTCAGTGTTTTCAGTACTTAGATTTTTTTGGATCATAATTATTAGCATAGCTTAGCATAATCACTGGAAGTAAAAGGGAACATTAGCATCAAGCCACAAGTGATCACTGGACGAGATTAACACATTGAGTACCGACGACGCAATAATGCGTTTTTCACGCCCATGCGTTGTATACCAAAACGTAAAAATACGTTTTTGCATTTAAATATCATATTTTGAATCTACACCCTTCAATGGACAATATATGTGATTTTGGTAGCTCTGTGATGGACATAAATGACAACATTTGCAGTCCAAAGTTGTTTGATTGTTATGATGTTTGAGTGTTATGATTTGGATATTTTAATTTAACTTACCAAGATGTCTGGATGCCAACCCATGTCGCCTATGGCGCTGCCTGCATTGATTTCCCTAGTACGGTCACTGTAGCATGTGTTGTCTCTGACTTCACGCAATAGGTAAACCCATTGTATATCCTGCCTGGAGTATCTTGAACTTTCTGGACTTGCTAGACCTTTACCAGATCCTTGGATCCAAATGGCACCCGATATGTGATTGGAGTAATGCGCTCCGATTTGGACGTTTGATCGCCAAAAAGATAAGTTTCTGTGTCTTCCTCTATGTGAGAAGCCAGAAGCTAGCATGGCTACATATCATGATTCCCTGATTGTCGCTCCCAACGCAGGACGCTCCCCTGTCGGCTCGCTCCCACTAGCATATAACGGAGCTAGTTATCTTTTTGATGTTAGTTTTTTGTTTCTAACCCTAACCTTAACCCTAAACCTAACCCTAACCTTAAATTGCTTGTATGTGGCAGGGTATGATAATACGTGAAATATAATCGGGTGGGACTACACGTCCGGGAGTGATAGAAACACCTGGGACTACACGTCCGGGAGCGATCTCAGGTGGGAGTGTCCATCTACCACCACATATGATTCGGATCGGATGGGCTAGGCTACATCTAAGCATCTCATCATTTGGATTTGTTGTCAATCTTGGGCTATTATATCGGGAGCTATTTTAGCAAATGTCTCACCCTCTGCATGTGTGCAAAGAGTTTGTGTTCAGTCCACGTGAAAAACGGGGATTTCAAAGGGCATCGATTGCTGGTGTCGTAGTGTGACAGAGCAGGAGGTGTGCTGCCGTATTCGTGAATCGTGCTATGTTATGTTGTTGTTTCCCTAGTAGCCTACGATCGGAAGCGTGTATTGTGTCTGACTTCACGCAATAGGTAAACACAGAGACCATTGTATCTCGTGCCAGGAGTATCTTGAACTTTCTGGGCTTGCTACCTAGACCGACCTTTACCAGATCCTTGGATCAAAATGGGACCCGAATTGTAATTGGAGTAATGCGCTCCGATTTGGAAGTTTGATCGCCAACCAGATAAGTTTATTTGATTATTCACCCCCATGTTGAACTGTCTTCCTGTATGTGAAAAGCCAGAAGCTAGCATAGATGGCTACATATGGATCGGATGGGCTACATCTAAGCATCATATCATTGGGATTTGTTGTCAATGTTGGGCTATTATTTCGGGAGTCACCGGGAACTATTTTAGCAAAGGTCCGACCTTCTGCATGTGTGCAAAGAGCTTGTGTTCAGTCTGTGTGAAAAACGTGGATTTCGAAGGGCATTGATTGCCGGTGTCGTAGTGGTTTAGAGCAGGAGGTGTGTCTTGACGAGCAGGAAGATGCGTGTCAGAGCTAACCTTGCACCAAATTGTGATTAAAACCAACTCATCCCCTTTCAAACTCGTCACATTCTGAAGAAGCGCACCCTTCACAAAAACCTCAATATCTCCGATTGTAGCTGAATTCCATGGATACCCGCTTCGGTTTAGCGTGGGTTTACTCGGCAATAAAAGCTCGTAGAGACACACAGTTTTCACCTACTAAGAGGGCAGCGTCTCCACTTTCGAACGAGTCATAACATATTTCAGTGGCCCTATCACATAATAAGCTGTGAGTCTACAAAAAACGTCAAAAAAGGGCTTAGAACGCTGGTATTCTACGACATAATTCCGTGAGCACCGCCGGTATTCAATGTGTTAAATAGCTGTTTTGCACTTTGGTGAATTTAACATTAATTTTGAAGTAGTTTATAATAGTTCATAGTACCGCAATGGGTGTTGTGGTGGGGTTTGAATGCCCTAGGAAACCATGGTCCTATCCATTTCAACCTTGCAACCTTTAGGGCTTTAGAGCACTTTCTTTTCCGACACAATTCCGACCCCCAAACCCAATTTCACGTGAAAATACCATTGATAGTCAATGGGCGGCGCCGACAAAATAGAACTTGTCGTCTCTAATCGCTATCCGACATCCGCGAATGTCCGCGGACATCGGCGTCGGTGTGCGGGGTTCTATTGAAATCAATGGAATCAAACAGTGCTCAGCACTTTGTTGGAGCCGGTGAGCGGAAGCCCTAACCCATCATCATTTTGACACAGGTTCCTGTCTGGCCTTTGTCATTTTCCCATCTCTACCCTGTCTCTCCCCCCACTTAATTCCTGTAACCATCTTCACTAATAAACGCACAACGCCTTAAAAAAAAAACATTTAAAAAAATAATAAATCAGAATGGAACGGTATGCTACTGAATTGAATACAATAACAACCAAGCGTGGTATAAAGAAGTGTAGCATCCAGCCATATTCAACTAAAAATGTCAGCTGCAGAGGTAGGGGAATGGAGAAATGAGGGCCATATAAATATCCCATTGTGTTGGAGGGGGAACAATGAGGCAGAAATACTACAGCACCTGAGCCCCTGCTGTCTCCACAAACAACCTTCCTTCCCCCAACGCAGCTATACTCTCCAGTGACACACACGCACGCATGCACGCACACATGGACGCATGCAGGCACACGCACACATACACACACACGCACGCACACACATACTGTACACTTCTGTGTGAGCGTGTGCATATGTGTGTGCATTTGTGCGTATGCGTTTCTGTGTCTGTGTCTGTATCTTTGTCTCTGCCTGGGAGTGTGTCAGTGTGTGCGTGTGTGTGTGTCACTTGAGAGTATAGCTGGATTTATATGAACTTTGTGTAGCCAAGTCAAGAACACTTATCTTCCTTTCTCGGAGTTATTCAACAGGTCTGTAGGCCTATTTCCATTAAGTAATAATA
>NC_085871.1:32137592-32140092 GCF_034702125.1 Engraulis encrasicolus
GTAGAGAGAGGAATGCAAGGAAGGAAAAACAGGGCAGTACAGAAGAGTACAGGAGAACACAGGGCTCAGCAGAGAGGACCAGAGAGAGTTAGGCAGAGAGAGTGACAGAGAGATGGAGAGGGGAGGGATGAAGAGAGAGGGTTTGAGAGAGAAGAACAGATGAGGGAGGTGGGGTACTGGGCCTGGGAGATGAGTGTATAGAGGAGGATGTACTAAGGAAGGGATGGGGGAGATAGTGGACGAGTTTGGAGGGTGAAGAACAGTGAAATAGAACAGGATGGTGTGGGGGACATCGCGGAACAGGACCCAAGAGAGGGGGGCAGGGAGAGGCAGGGCTGGACTGGCATCGAAGAACAGCAAACGGGCATTTTTTTGGTGTTTTCACCAGCCTCACGCTAGGGACATATAGCAGGCGAAACGAGTGAGGCAAAGAGAGGCAAAAATCAGTGTTCACAAAATCACTGTTATTTATTATATGTTTGTCTATTTGTCTGGAATGTGCTGTGTGGATGGCCAGGTGGCATTCAATTTCCCCTGTGGGGATTAATAAAGTCTCTCTCATCATCTCATTTGCATGATTCTAAGCTTGGTTGAATAATTTCACTTCGTATCGCTCCTGTCCACTTGCCTTCGCCTCTCTCGTAATGAATGGCGACGTTCGCTTTGCTTGGCCAAATTTGCGTCTATGTGTCTCTACCGTCACATATGTATAATTCCTTAACGACTTAAGCTATGACTACGAAACTTTGTGACTTTTCCTAACATTTAGTTGGCTACAGTTAAGTACCGAAAGATTAGGTTTATCATTTTTGCCGTTGCCATGGCAACGGTTTTCTGACAGGTATGCCTGACCAAAAATCACTTTACCATATCTATGACGCCATATATTTTCATATTTTTTTGTTATTTCCATTAACATCAGACAACTTTGTGAGCATTTAAGTGGTTTGAAGCATAAACTCATTAAACGTTAAGTGCATTACCTAAATTTGATGGAAAATACATTTTGGCGAGATTTTGGGCATAATAAGATAATGATGTCATAATGACATCAAATTAACCAGATAATTACACAAGAATTATGTCATTCATAGATGTTCATATGTAGATCATCTCCCCCAAGTTTCGTAGTCATACTGTATTCCGTTCATGAGTTATGAGAGGGGGGGGGTTCAAAAGAGTGGAACAAAGAAACAAAACATCCTCGGCCCCCTGAGGACTGTCGGCCCACCGGGAAAATGCCCTGTTATGCCAGATCACCAGTCCAGCCTGGAGTCATGGAGAGGGGGAGTTAGAGGAGGAACTGGGAACAAGAGAAAAGGTTGGAGAGTGAGAAAAAGCCTAAATCCAGCAAGGGAGATGAGGGGACATAACAGAACAGGACCTGAGGGGGGAAGACACAGAGAGTAAAAAAAAAGGGAAGAGAGAGGGAGGACTGAGGACTTGGACATAGAGGGGGAGAGTGGGGCAAACAGAAAGGGAGTAGTGTAGTATAAGAGAAAAAAGACTTTGGTGTACTGTAGAGGTACAGTGCAGTCGATTCCTGAGAGAACGAGGGATAGATTAAGGGAGAGGAGTGGTGCTTTGTACTTTCAGCAAGAGAGAGAGAGAGAGAGAGAGAGAGAGAGAGAGAGAGAGAGAGAGAGAGAGAGAGAGAGAGAGAGAGAGAGAACAGTTTAAAGTGACATTCATCAAAAGAGCACTGCACCTCAGGGATGCTGGTATGGTGCACAGTAAGGTAATTAAAGGAGGGTGTGTCAGCATTAGTGTTAGGGTGTGCTTAAATTAGGGGCTTCCTGCTAAATTGAGCACTTGTACAACTACAGTTTCATGGTAACTGTATTATTTTACGGTGTACTCTTTTGCAAATCTGTACCTCAGTACCTTTTCGATTTTCTTGTCATCTACATATATGTAAAAACTGATGTCACAAAGAACATTATCTGTGAAAATAAGAGCTTTTAGCCATGTTACTCAAGAACTGCAGGTTGCAAAACCTGATAGTAACAAGTCAAGTCAAGTCAAGTCAGCTTTTATAGTCACTTTCTTCATATGCACAAGACATACGGTACAAGGAAAAATGAAATTATGTTTTCTCTCTATACCATGCCAGGACAAGACATATACAAAACTGACATTTTACAGACTGACATAAAGTGTAAGACAGGACAGGTAACAGTGATGGACTGGTAACAATAAGTGGTCAATAATAAATACAGTAAAAATGAACATTTAACATTTTACATTTAACATTCAACATTTAACACTCAACTCAACATAAATAGATAAAGATAAAGATAAATATAGAATGTCTACATTGTAAACATTATACAACTCTGTTATTATTTCTGCATCGAAGCTAAAAAGTTTGGTAACACTTTATTTTAGGGATACATCTACTAGCACTAATACATACAATGTTCCTGTATAAGTAAAGCCTGATTCACACGGGATAAATATTACCTATGGACCCCTGGTAATTCGCAATTACCCCTGGACC
>NC_085871.1:32152592-32155092 GCF_034702125.1 Engraulis encrasicolus
TCGGCGCATTTTCAGAGCGGATGATAAAATGCCACTGCAGTAACAAATTCAATGCTAATATCCAGCTACTAAGTTCCGGCAGAAACCCCCATTAGCATAGTAATTTACGGCCTCGCCTTATTGCATTCCCACAAACAATTGAATCATTAGCCTTCCCCACTCTACTTTAGGATTGCAGGGCAGGGGTTTTTGCACGCGCGCACACGCACACGCACACGCACACACACACGCGCGCACGCACACACACGCACGCACACACAAACACACACACACACACACGGGTGTCCTTCGCAGATAGCCAAGCCACTGAAAGCCTGAGAGCTTGGGAGCGTGTGTGTGTGTGTGTGTGTGTGTGTGTGTGTGTGTGTGTGTATGTGCATGTGTGCATATGCGTGTATGCGCGCATATGTGTGTGTGTGTGTGTGTGTGTGTGTGTGTGTGTGTGTGTGTGTGTGTGTGTGTGTGTGTGTGTGTGTGTGTGTGTGTGTGTGTGTGTGTGTGTGTGTGTGTGTGTGTGTGTGTGTGCAGAGGTGCATCTTGCCACCAGGCAAGGCAGGCAGCCGCTTGGGGCCCCCAAGCCCCTAGATAGTGAATAACAGCCCATACTGTACTACAGTAGTGGTGATTTTGGTTCAAATATTCATTCTTTTGCATTTTCGCTTGGGGCCCCACCTGACCCTAGAATCGCCTCTGTGTGTGTGTGTGTGTGTGTGTGTGTGTGTGTGTGTGTGTGTGTGTCTGCTGGAGGAGGAAATAGTGTGCCCAGGGTGTGGCAGAGTGGATATTCATTTGGTGATATTTATTCTTGGTGTCCATTAGTGCAACCAGATTAATGCCACAGCTATACCCACAGAGTACGACCCTGCACACACACACACACACACACACACACACACACACACACACACACACACACACACACACACACACACACACACACACACACACACACACACACACACACACACATCCACGCATACACACACTCGCACACGCACACGCACACCCCCCCACACACACCCCCACACACACACTCACACACACACATACACACACACACACACCTCACCACAGATACAGCCACAGATCAGCAACTTACACACAAGATGAGACGGTTAAGGAGTACAAATCATCTGAGCAATCTGCTGTGGCCTTGCAACAGATGCAGGGAAGAAGAGGAGGAGGAGGAGGAGGAGGAGGAGGATAAAGAGGAGGGGCAGGAGGAGGAGGAAGAGGAAGAGGAGAGTGGAGTAGGAAGAGAAGGATGAAGAGGAAGATGTGGAAGAGGAAGAGGAGGAGAAGGAGGAGGAGGAAGGCAATAAACTGCAGAGAGTTGGAGGAAGAGGAGAGTGGAGTAGGAAGAGAAGGAGGAGGAGGAAGATGTGGAAGAGGAAGAGGAGGAGGAGGAGGAGGAGGAGGAGGAAGACAATAAACTGCAGAGAGTTGGAGGAAGAGGAGGAGGAGGAAGATGAAGAGGAAGAGAGAGATCACAAAGGAGGAGAATGTGGATAAGAAGTAGGTATACACCCGACGAGACGAAAGACGAGGAGGAGAAAAAAGAGGAAGAGGAGATATGATGAGCAGGAGGGGGAGAAGGAGGGGAAAAGGAGAAGAGGAGGAGGAGGAAAAGGGAAGATGGAAGAGCAGGAGGAGGAAGAGAAATATGGGAAGAAAAGGGATAGTATGAGAAGGTAGTCTAACCCTTCTCACTGGTTTTAATGTCTTACACAAAGTTGATGCTTGTTTGATGAACTTCACAGACTGAACACATACTCGCACACATGCACACACGCACACAGATCTCTTTAAGTGGGGATGTGTAATATGTGTGCAGGGCAATTGTCTTTTGGTATTACGGTAAATGGCAGTGTAGACAGCAATTTTGAAGCTGTTTACGTAGCTATTGGATAATTGAATGGAATTAGTGAACTTGCCCAATAGAAGGGTGTTTAAAAAGCCATGTCACTCGGTGAACGGGAGAGTCAGAATCAGAGAGAGACAAGATGCGTGAACAAGGAGCAATTGAAGACCAGACGGTAGCTGGCTTTGCGCAGCCTTGGTTTGGTAGGTTCAATTTAGATGCTGCTGATGTATCAGAGCAGTTAAGATGCTGCCGTGTCCGTGTATGGCTCATTTTCGGTGTGCCCTCGTGCATAGTTGTTTGGTGTCAGAAGTAAATAAAAGCGCTGAAATATTTTTGTAACCCTCGTGCACCCTGAAGTTCCCTATCACAGGAACTGCGACCTATTACTCATGGGACATGATCGACTTGGGTCGATCCACGTAATAGGTCTGGTCCCTACTCAGGGAAACAGGGTTTTCTGCCAATCCACCTGCACTCCAGCCGCAACCCTTCATCTTGACATTGACAAGCAATCGCTTCGTCACAGGGAAAAAGATTGGCGGTGGGGTAAGGGGCAGAAGGTGGAGGATGAGGAGGATTGTGACGGAATGAGGAAGAGGAGGAGGAGGACGATCAGTAGAAAGAAGAGAAGAGGAG
>NC_085871.1:32157592-32162592 GCF_034702125.1 Engraulis encrasicolus
TGCAATGTCTCCTCTTTCCATAAAGCTACTTTTTCAAGTAGTAATGGCATTATTTTTTTAATGTTGTGCTCTCTCTCTATCTCTCTCTTTTAAACTTTACCTGGATCAGTAATGCATTTAGTGTCTCTCCCAGTATGGTATTCCATTATTCTTATATCTCTGTTCACTTAAACGACATGTATCATGGTAACAATGTGGTAACGATAGTCTTTTTCGTATATTATTAAGTCATTTCAATGTATTTTCAGTCTCTGCAACAGTACTAGTAGTGCTTATGTTTTTTTAGCGAGAGTGCTACTCCAAATCCCAGTGAGTTTTTAGTAACTCATATGGCATTATATTATCACAATATCCCTTAAGCTTCCATACACACACTTTTATCGCTAACAGTGTCTGATAAGTCATTCTAATGAGAAACACACACACAAACTCAAGTGTTCTCTCTTTTTCACTGTGGTTTTTGACACTTGTTCCAGTTGTGCTGTCTGTGGCTAGTTGTACCATGATGTATATTTGCCTGTGGCTCCTACCTCAAAGGAGTATGCAGTTATGCATTCATTTCAATGTATTACATTGTAATCCATGCGTCATGAAACAGGTGGGCTACACTTGCTTGTGTATACGCTATCGACTTGCTTAACCATCTGTGATACGGCTTGAACTTGTTTGCATTAATCTGGGTGGTTAAATGGTAAAACCGTTTTCAACGACAAAGGTAATCTAATGTGCTATTGTATGCAACCTTAATCTGCAAGAAAACACAATCTGTCATTGCTTACTTTGAATAAATTCTTCCTGTTCTTGTACTTTCCGCCTTATATACGTTTACAGCAGCACTCTGTAAGCTGAGTCTTGTTGTTTTTCTCTCCTAATTTCCTTTCAGCAAGCCAATGCACCTCTTAAAAAAAAAAAAAAAACTGCTCGCGTCACCACTTGCACCAGCAAGCTCACACAGCACCTTACATTTGTTTTGGTTAGCGTAGCATGGCACAGGGCCTCGCTACCATTTGCTCAAGGTCTGCCTTCCTCACCTCGCTATATAGAGATTAATGGGGAAGCGGAGCTGATTGCAATGAAGGTGACGACACAGCACATGGGGTGAGGAGATGGGGTAGAGGACGTAGTAACATGGGGTGGGGAAAGAGGAAAATTGTGACATGGGGTGGAGGAGGAAGTGATATAGGGTGGGGGTGAAATGGGGTTGGGCAGGCAGGGATGGCTGGCGACAGGGAAGCCGACAGGGGGCGACAAAGGGGTCATTTGTGCCGGACCTCGGTAGAAAGGGGGCCCAAAATTGGCTTTACATTACATTTAATATATTGGATGGGGGGCCCTCTCAGATGACTTCATCCTGGGCTCAGCAAAAGCTGTCAGCGGCCCTGGCTGGGGATACGGGGAGGAGGCTTATGTGAGAGGTACAGTGACACAGGGTTGTGGGGTGAGGTGGTGGAGATGGGGTGGTAGTGGCACTGGCGAAGGCTGGGGTGGGTGGGTGAGAGTCACTGGGAAGTGGAGGTACAAAATAGGAGATGTGGAGGAATTGAGAGATAAGATGGGACAGTCTATGTAGCAGTGTGGGGGTGACACAATATTGACCCATGGTGAAGCCATATTGTTAGTTTTGGCACAAATGGGGGTGGGGGTGGAGTCTGGACGCAAGCTGGTAGACCAGTGTTGGCAACATGCAAGGGTAGACACTATATTGATGCATGGAAAAAGGTGAAGGTGTTGTGTAGGGGTAGGCAGTTGGCTATGGGGTAGATTGAAGACTGTGTGTGAGGGAGAGGTGGGGGGTGATGGAATAGATAGTAGACCAGCATTCCTGAGTCGACATTATGGCACAGTGCAAGGTTAGATGCAAGTGAGTTGATGCATGGGTCGGGGAGAGGTCCAGATAGGGGTAGGCAGTTGGCAATGGGGCTATGGAGTGGATTGACATGCAGGTGGAGCGGAGCGGAGTGATGGGCAAGATGGCAGAGCAGCGTTGCTTAATGGACATAACAGCAGCATTAGCCATCAGACGTCTTAGCTGATTCGACCGCTGCAGCCCATATCTGTCAAGGCTGATTGGATCTGGGCGGCTGATGCTCTCCAACGAGAGAGGGACTCAAGGTCAGACTGAGCATATCAGGCCTGCCTGAGCAGCACGGGGAACCAGCAGAATGTCAATACTCACACACAGTGTATGCAGTCTGCTCTAGCACAGCTTTATCAAAGAATTAAGATTTATCTACACGTTACATATTTACAAGTTACACCCGGATATCAATACTCACACTCAGTGTATGCAGTGTGTAGTTTGGTCTGCAGAGCTCTAGCACATTTCTATCTAAGGGTAAGTTTTATTTACATGTTACTGCAGAATTTCAGTGCTCATGCACAGTGTATGCGGTGTGCATTCTGTCCAATCGGACAGTTCCATTAAAGGACACAAGTAAATCAAGTAAATAAACTTGAACACGTTTTGAGAAAAGTCCATTTTCATCGTGAATTCACATTTAATTATGCTTTCATTCACCTACTTTTATTTGAAACCACATGGTTATTAGTTACAGAAAAATATGTGTTGATCTCACAAATATTATTTTGCGTCAAAACAAGTACATCCAGCTTTGAGTGCAAAAAAACCAATCAAAATCCATTTTTCCCGTTCAGACATTGCGAAAACTTCAAAGCTACAAATGGAAACATTGGAAATTATGATAATGCTATGGTGTGGTTGGCTCATTCATAAAATTTGAATGTCTCTCTTCAAAAATGGCAGAATGCCCAAGATTTAAGAAAAATCGAAATTCACATAGTTTACTCATGATGGTAATAGGCTACATGTATTGTATGTACACTACATGTATCTTTAAGTATGTCTTGTTTATGTTACTCCTGGTGCCTGGTGGCAAGGGAGCACACACTATTTGTGTGTTTACTTGCTTAACTGTCATCACCGCCACGTGAAGTCAGGTTATTTGTTTGACACAGTAGCAAGCATTACAGTAGCAAACAGTAACTCAGTCTCAGGGTGTCAGGCACGTTTTGATGTGCAAGCCTTCAATATTGCCAACATTATTTATAGGAAATGTGTTTTGTCGGCATCCAATCTATTTTGCTTCATTTCTAAATAAATGTAGACTGCATGGATCAAACAATGTTATTCACATGGTAAAATTGTTTAGATTGTGGAGTTGCATGCCTCATTGTGAGGCTACCGTGGCACCAACTGCCATTTCGTTTTTTACAGGTATGTACAGGCCCTCATGGGTAATTTTTCATACACAGCATATCCTTGTGTGAGTAGCCTATTTTCATGCCGAAAAGGTTATCTGGCACCCTGACCAGACCAATTTCATCCCGCTACCCCTGCTAGAGCCTACTGTCTAGGCCTTAATTGAAACACCAGTGGAGACATAGGGCTGCATACAGTGGACATGAATGTGTTATGAATGTGAATATACATATAAATGTGTAATGTGTAATGTGTGTGTGTGTGTGTGTGTGTGTGTGTGTGTGTGTGTGTGTGTGTGTGTGTGTGTGTGTGTGTGTGTGTGTGTGTGTGTGTGTGCGTGTGTGCGTGTGTGTGTTCTTTCATATGTGGTGTTTAGTGACTTGAGAGAGGCTTTCACAACACATGTTTTCAGGGTCATGTCTTCACTTAATCCTGTGGTGCAAAAGCGCTGAAAATCAATCGACATGCACACAAAGTCATGATACAGCTGCGAGAGTGTTCAGAGCACAAATTCAAGTCATGTCATTTGTTCGTGAAAAAAATGTCATATCCTTGGAATCTGATGAATCCCACACTAATAAATATACTTTTAGCTGTATACCGATTAAATTTTGTCTCATTTCGATGTGTAATTTGTGAAATATTTAGATTAGAAAGTATTGCTGACTCCCGGAAATTCACTGGTTTACGTGTCAAAAACTTACATTTTTTTAGTGCGAATTTCATTTCATAGCCTAGGGGTATTTACGCTTGCCTATCAATGGGAAGACGCGAGCCACGTGGGTTCGAATCCAGTGTGCAGCATGTTGACAACAACTCGTGAAATTGTGTTTTGGACCCTATAGTGTGTAACACATTTTCCCTTGGCTGCACGTGTGTGTTGGTAATGCACAAAATAAATTATCTATTTCTGCCAGATATTTCCAAAATTGTGGCACTCCACCATGTGGATTTGAACCTGCGTGGCTTCTGTTTTGAACATTGGGATGCAAGCGTGAATACCACTAGGCTATGTAATGAAATGTGCGTAAGATTTTATTAGGGATATGACAGTTCAACAGGTGAATTTCCGGGAGTAACCACTACCTTATTATCCAAATATTTTACAAATTACACCTCAGAATGAAACGAAATCCAATCGGCATGCAGATAATACTGCATTATTGGTGCGGACGGTGTCAGATTGTAATGCCACGGCCGTGTTTTTTCACAAAGAAATTACAAGGTGTGTCGTGGAGGAAACATCTGAGTCACGGTGTCGTGACATCCAATCAAATGTGCTGGTGGTGGTTGTATACTATTGCTTTGTACTTCACGCACTGAATTTAGGAGGAAACAGCTGAATCATGACTCAGCAAGGCACATGTGGTTGTCATCCAATCAAAAGGGCTATTCATGCTTATCTCTTGTTGCTTCTTTGGTCACGCACTGCAATGACAAGAAAGTAAGTAGCAGTGTGGACTCAGGAAAGTAGCCACACTACTTTGGGCTTACTGTGGGAATGGTAAGGTTTCGAGAAATGCACTTATTTCGCCTTGAAGTAAGTAGATACGTTTAAAGTACATCTGTAGAAAGATGCTAACGTTCCAGAATCGCACCCCTGGTTTGCCACTAGCTGCAGGTTCTTGGAATAGGTCTACTGTTACTTTTTGATTAGTTGTTTGGATTTAAACGTTTTTGCTACCAAAGTTACATGGACTTAGAGGGTTTTGAAAACAAATAAATATTTCAGACTATTTTAGGGTTTTTTCTGTTTTTGTTCATTCTTTCTTTCATCCGT
>NC_085871.1:32170092-32185092 GCF_034702125.1 Engraulis encrasicolus
CACGCACAGAGAGAGGGAGAGAGAGAGAGAGAGAGACAGAGATAGCAGAGGAAGCAAGCTAATTGCCCAGCACAGATAGGAGGTATGGGTTCTTGTTTGATAATAAATAAACCTTAACTAGCATCTCTGTTTCCTCAAGCCATGTTCACCTCTCCTCATTCAAGGACACAGGACAGCGTGGTATTATACAATACATGTAATTATTTGTGAACATGTAGGAATGAATTGAGGAATGAAGTGCAATGTTCAAATAAGTAAATATGTGCACATCCCCCCAGATAGGCTGGATACTACAGAAGGCAAATGTAAATCTAGTAAAAGTGAAAAAAGTCTGTGACACGGCTTGATGTCCTCTTTGGTTTTAAGACATTGAATACCAAGAACATATATTTTATCTTGAAATCCGGCACCCAAAAAATTAAATGTTTACGTTTTTTTTGTTTGTTTTTATCTTGAAGTTTGACCCTGTGTGTGATTTTGATAACTGATGAAAAGAAATTAGATAGATCATGATAAAAAAAATCCCTACAAATTCATGATTTGGATATTTCATTTGTTTCATTTAATCTATTCATCACAACACAGTATTTTATCATCATTACAGCAAAGTATCAAATCATGCATTTCCTGATCACGTCACGTCAAGGTTCTTTGGTGCCATCAATTTTCAGAAGTTGAAGTAAAAAACGATTGAAGAAAAAATGTCACAACAGATGTGAAGAATTTCACCTTTTAAACGAGCTAAGGTATGTATCCATGTGTAATACAAATAATTCTGTGGCTGTCAAAAAATGTTTAGATTGCTGGAACAGTACCACCAAAATTCCAACAACAGCTTGGCCTTAAATGTGTTAAGAAAAAAAGAGTGGAAATGTTCCACCTTTAGGTGTTTTTTCATTTTAATTGATTTCAAGAAGTACCCCGTCAAAATAAGGTTTCTGCAAATGTGACAGGCAAATGATTAAAATAAAAAAATAAAAAATAAAAAATAATAATTAAAAACAAATAAAATTAAAAACTATGTGGGCCTATTAGGCAGACCTGGCGGCAGCAAAGAAATATGAAGGGGGCGATTCATTTATGAGAGGGGGCGGGGGCGCGCGCACGCACGCGCGTAAACGTAGGTGCGGTAATGGAGGGCTCGTGTATTAGGCCACTGTCGTGTATTAGGCCGTTGTCAGACCCTGTCAATAATGATGGAAGTAATTTTTACTACTATTATTGGAATGATCTGACACAAGCACGCACACCCACCATACCAAACCCCAAATGTAGCCTTCTACACACCTAGGCTACACACCATGGACACACCTACACACCTAAACACACACTTTCTCTGTTATTTCACCTCGATCATAGTGCAAAACAGAAGCAAAGGCACAGACGGAAAAAAGCGTTTGTGTCTCCAAAATGTGTGTGTGTTGGGTATGTTTGGGTAGCCTGCTTCGTTACACATAACGTTATCAGTCGTTCCCTTCCAAAGCATTCAGTTGCACGTTGCGTCTCAAATGCGAAACATTAATACGAATACAAATTGTGGATTAACAGAACGACTTCCAAGCATCACGTGATTCTTACATCACCTTGAAGACGTAGGTACAGATATGTGGTGGTATAGCTTTGGTTTTTGATGGACGCGTCAGTGACTGCTGTCCACACAGGCTAGTCACACACGCGCGCGCGCACGCACACACACCCTCACATACACACACACATAGCCTGAACGAAAGCCGATTGTTGACTGTCAAGCACACGCATGCTCGCTGCCAGAGTAGCTCAGTGGTATCCTTACCAAAATCCATCCACGAAACCAGTGATCCTACTACAGTACTACTAAAGATAGTGCTGTCAAAATAACTCTGAAGTGGTGAATGCATTCACACAGGTTACTCAAGCATCATGCGACTCGAAATGTGCACTCCATTGTATTGTTGTTTTGGCATGTTTGCATTTAAATAGCTTACCGTTTACAGCGACATCTCACACTCTATCATAGCGCAACAAACCAAGAAAAAGAGCTGAACCTTCTTCAGCCAAACCACTTCTCCACAGCAAAAACACCACAAGTTCACATGCCACAGCCGGCTAATAAATAAGCAAACGGCCTACCTTAAAACACTGTCTTGATCGCAGGACTTCTCGCAAGTATTCCACTTTAATCCAAACGGTTTACACACTCAGTACTGCTAGCAACAGGGCTTTGCATTACTAATTCATCTCGTGTATGGGAAAACATTTTCTTCCGTTTCTTCAGACATTAGTAATGTCACTCACTACCCACATCCAAAATGTGTCGCTAATTATATTATTTCAACTATAAGGAGATACAACAAATCAATGTTATATCAAACCCCACTACAACTGACAACTGAAAACACAACTATTAGCAGAAATCTGGCAGCAGTAAGCAGATTTTTTTGTATGAGGGAACTTTGGCAGTAACCTGGATGACGTACCCAAGGCTACGGTGTGCTTTAGGGGACAAACATAAGAGGTTGCCGCTTCCGACTTAAGCAAGTTGATAATTAGGCTTATTGCTATTGTGCCCATTGCCCAATTAACATATAGAGGCTCAAAACTATTTTTAAACATATTTATTTTAGTTAATTCATTTGATTTATGTGTTAAATACGTTATACAACTCAATAGCTCGTATTTCACCATATTTTCCAGCTTTTTTGTTTTTTTTTGCCCCAAGGGGACGTGGGACGTGGCGTGAGGGGGCGTCACCCCCAAACGCCCCCTCGTGGCGCCGGCCCTGCTATTAGGCCTATTAGGCCTAAACAGCGTCTGTAACATAACATCATGAACGGCTGAACCATTTGTTATATATTTCAGCGTAGAGTTGTCTCAATTAGCCGTGTAATCTGTCCTCTGGTGGAGATAAATCAACCCACATGCCAATTGGCGGAGCTTACTGAGCTAACTCTGAACTCCACCTGCGCCTCATTGTGAGGCTCCATTCATCACCAGATGTGATTGCATGCCACTAGCATGTACACAGATTAGCATCTTACCCCTTACCATCCAAGAGATGGAGAGACATTGATGTTTCTGTACACTGATAGCTTACCTCTCTGTCATATAGAGTCAATTGGATGTGTTGCAGTTGGAAGACCCCTTGCAGACAAGCAGGTCCGTAACCAGACATTTTCAAATACCGAGGTCAAATACTGTGTGCTGAACTGTACTGCATACTGTACATTTAGAATGCTTCAAACACTTGAGGATAAATGGGGCAGGCGTAATCAGACTGAATTTATCATTGTTGATCACATATCGATTTTCATCATAAATACATTTTACATTACTGAAAAAAAAATACAGAGGACATGACCTCTGTGTCCTCAATGGTAGTTACGGCCATGCAGACAAGATATCCCAAAGCAAGACAAGGTGATCTGCTGCTTTTGAAAGACCATTTGGTGATCAGTGATATGATCTTTTCTACATCAACACCAGCACTACCTACTGCACACCGAACGAAATGCCATTACATGGTGGGTCACAGGATGTAAAAGAGATTGCAACAGCATGTTTTAATGATAAAGCAATGCCCTCTGTCAATGACGTGTCATGTCCGCCTGTAAGGCTATACATGTGTGGGTGGGCGTCATTTAACAGTGTTTCTGGTTCAGAGGACAGTCTGCAAAACTAGGCGGGCCAGTCTGCAAACAACTAGAAAGTATAAAGGCTAGCAGCGTATGTCTGTGTACGGTACACATGCATATGCACATTCCATACAGAGATTGTTGCATGTGCATTTTATTTTTTTACACAGTAGCTTAAAATCTAGATACATTACATCATAGGTGTGCACAGATTGAGACTGAAATTTCTCTTCCTTTCTCAGATTTAATCTGTCTCCTTTCATTTACGGCACAACCAGTAATTTTTGTTTATTGGCAAGAAGCAGAATTGGCTGCAGAGCAAAACAAGATGCAGTTCACGGCTAGAGTCGCTGGCAAAGGTAAATCAATGGAGACTGTTTAGAAGGGAACACATGACTGATTTCCTTGGACACCAAAGTTATAAAATGAGAAAAACACTTTCTGATTTCCAGAATGTGGTTCTGTGGGATTTGGTGGTGGGAAAAACTATTGCATGTAAATAAGCAACTGTCAGGAGCTTAGATCTAAAATCAAATACAAACATTAACAGATACAGTATGTAGGCCTACAGTACAAACATGCAGACGCACACTCACACACACACACACACACACACACACACACACACACACACACACACACACACACACACACACACACACACACACACACACACACACACACACACACACACACACACACTGTTCCCTGACCCTATTAATCTACTGAAGTATTACCGTAGAACGAATGCATATCGTTGTTAAAATTACAATTTATAATACCTCACTAGTGTTCAGCCGTTTTATCAGGCCCACTAGAGCTGACCTATCCCACTCTCATATGTTCCATTGCAGTAAGTGTCAAAACAGCAGCCCGGCTCTAACATTCACCATTTCCGTAAAGTCTCTCAATTAAGTGCCGCTTCCAAAGTTCTAAATGTATTCCATTAGGTGGAAATTAATGATTTAAGTAATGCAATGCCTTAAAATAATTTGTGTGCCATGCATTCAAATGTAGTTTGTAATGCTTGTAAAATAGGTCTACTTAAATTCACAGTCACATAACATGACTGGCAGAGAGGGTGTTGCGTGTGTGTGTGTGTGTGTGTGTGTGTGTGTGTGTGTGTGTGTGTGTGTGTGTGTGTGTGTGTGTGTGTGTGTGTGTGTGTGTGTGTGTGTGTGTGTGTGTGTGTGTGTGTGTGTCTGTCTGTCTGTCTGTCTGTCTGTCTGTCTGTCTGTCTGTCTGTCTGTCTGTGTGTGTGTGAGAGAGAGAGAGGGGGGGGGGAGAGAGACTGAGACAGAGAGAGAGAGAGAGAGAGAGAGAGAGAGAGAGAGAGAGAGAGAGAGAGAGAGAGAGAGAGAGTGAGTGTGTACTGGCTGCTGCTTATAGTTTGGGTAAAATATATAGGCCTATATATCTTTTTTTATTCCTTCTGTAGTCTGTGTTCTTGGGTGGGTCTGTGAGATTGAGGAGGTGTTTCAAACCGATTTGTCCAGGGCATTCATAAGCATATCTGACAGGTGGCAATTATGTGTCAGAAATATAATTGCCTTGAGCTATACAGAAAAATGCTACATTTAATCCTGAAAGGCCCTGTTCACAGCCCACAGGGGTATTGATATTTTCTGGGGTTTTTTCCTTCTGTTTTTTTGTTTTTCATTTTCTTTTCTGTTTTCTTTTTCAGTGCATCTGTTCATTTTATTCCTCTTGTTATTGCCAACTACATCCCTTTTTGCACACGCTTACCTACACTTCAAAACGTGAAACACCCTTATTTTGATATACAGTACATTTGTCTTGCCATATTTCAAAGAGACAGCATTTTTACCATCAACATGACATCTGTATTCAAGCAAATAGATGAAATCATACCTTCTTAGGTGGATGTCTGAATATAATGAAAATATACTATTTTTGTCGACAGTAGTTTGTGCTAGTAGCTTTCAGATGCACTTTCTTGGACAAATTCCTCTTTGATTGGTAGGTGAAATGTATTGGTGCTGACATATTTAGCTGTTCTTTCAATGTTGTCATGCAAGCACAACATGTTACCTCCAAAGTCCTCATTTCCCCATCCTTTGAAAGGATATATGCAAGCTATGCGTATAAAAGCTTTTAAGATTGATTTTTTTTTTTTAAACAGAGTGAAAGTATGGTGTGAACACAACGTCGCAACCCCTCTTGGCTAACTTCTAATTAGCATACGGTAAGCTGTTTGCACTAACTCTGCTGTGGAATTTAAGATTGTGTCCACAGGGGAGAAAAATCTCACTCGCAAAGGGAACAAAAGCACATCTCATGTATCCCTTTAATTAATTCATGATTAGCTTTTTTTTCTCTCCTTTTTCTTCCTCCACAGTGAAATTGCTTTTGATGGTGCTTTTTTGTCAATTAAAGCAGGGGAGCCAATGGATGGATGATTGCTTGTGTGCACATTACACGTTGGTTATTCCCAAGGACAGCTGACGGTACAGATTTAAAATGGGACATTCTGGGGAGAATAACAAAGAGGGAGATGAAGAGCTTATAGACTAATGACATATTCCCCAGGGACACCACGGCCATTTGGGACTTTCAGAGACTTTCAGATGCAGTGAAAGAGAGACAGAGAGAGTGACACACAGAGAAAGAGAGAGTAAAAAAGTAACAACAGGATTTGTTGGTGTTGGTATTTTTCTCTCTCATCTGTGGTCCAAGGAGGAAGTGTCTGAGAGAGAGAGAGAGAGAGAGAGAGAGAGAGAGAGAGAGAGAGAGAGAGAGAGAGAGAGAGAGAGAGAGAGAGAGAAGAAAAGAGAGATCACTTTGTTCTCTGCAAAGTCCCACTTCTTTGTCCTTCCATGACATCTAATAGGCCCCTCCCCCTGGAGGCGTGTCCATCATCCTGTCAGCCTGCCATACCTCATTTTCTTTCTTACACTGCAGCACTTGTGCATTCTGATTACCAGATGTGTCAGATCATAATGCTCACCAGGAGCGAGGGTACATGAGAGAGACAGAGAGAGAGAGAGAGAGAGAGAGAGAGAGAGAGAGAGAGACAGAGACAGAGACAGAGACAGAGAGAGACAAGCTGAATCTCAAATGGTGCACTTGGTGAACTAGTGTTCATGTTTCATAGCACATGCAGTATTAGTTACGCACTGAAACATAGTGCCCAAAGTGCACAAGTGCGCCATTTGAGATCCAGCCACAGATTAGTAAAACAGTAGGAATAAGCAAGAGAGACAGATGGAAAGACAGAGGCGGAGGAAGTAAAAAGAATAAGGAATACAGACAGACAGGGAAGGGTACTGAAGGAGAGTGTGTGTGCAAGAGAGAGAGAGAGAGAGAGAGAGAGAGAGAGAGAGAGAGAGAGAGAGAGAGGTCAGATGGGGACATGCATATAAAGGTTAATAGCGATAGAAGGAGAGAAAAAGTGAGATGTGAGATGGTGAGAGGAGGAAATCCGTAAATCAAAGAGACAAACAGAAAAAGGCAGGTGAGTGATGAGAGGTGAGAAGGAGTAAGGAGAGAAACAAAAGAGGTGTTGTGTGTTGGAGAGAAAGGTGGACAGAGGAAAAAAAGGTGAAGGTGCGGTGTGAAGCCAGGCCTGAAATTTCGTCTTTTTAAGGGCAAGGCTACTTGGCCTTTTGAGTTGGGCACAAAGACCAAAAGTTAGTGAACCAAGGCCATACATTAAAACAAAATGCAAATGGATAAAAGTGACTGGTAAGTTGGTCTTTTCTAGCAGTCAAATCAAAATGTAACCAGCATTCAGCAGGCCGGCTTGTGTTAATTCAGAGCGAATGCATTGCAAAATACAAGATTGTGTGAAGAGTACGATAACTATGTCTGTGACAGCAGGACATATTTGTGGAGGGGGGGTTTGGGGGTCCTCTCCCAAGAAAATGTAAAATTTCTTAGAAGCAATTTCATGCATTTTAATCAATTAGGCGTCCAGCTTAATGCTATACCTTACGCCAGACAAGGCACTGAAAAGACGGACGGTCCGTCCTAAAGGAGGACGTCTGGCAACCCTAAATGGCAGAGATTTGACAGACAGAAAAGTTAATCAGCGCGTGTATCAATAGATATTTTGTTTGTTACAAGTCTTATGGTAGAGTGACCACAGATTCTATAAGTCCAGATACGCCACAGGGTAGGTTTCACTTTGTATTTCCGGTTTCCAAAACGAGGAAGGTTTGTATTAGTTCTATGGCAGATTTAGAGCTGTAGTGGCAGTTCCACCCTTATCCACGTGGCGGCCCGGAGACCAGAATGAATGGAGTCCAATGGAGCAAAACCGGTGCCTTTATCTCAGTATATGATTTCGGATGTTGCTTTCGAAAGACTATATATAGGAAATACCCACGGATGAGTTTTAGATCTTTTGAGCCATGCATATGCTTAAAAAGTGATTTTAAGTGTCTATGACGACACATCCTTAGCAAAATGCTAGCGAGTAGTGAGCAACAAAAACGCCTCCTGTAACAAATCAAACGGACATATGTGTTTTTTTATTAAACTGTTGAGTGAAACCCTTATTGAAGTCTCCAGAACGACATTCAAATCTCTGTTGATGAGACCTGGGTGAAAATTAAGATTTATAGCATCTAGCTCCATTGGGTCCCATTCATTCTGGTCTCCGATGCGCGACTAGTGGAGAACTCATTGGCTGCAGTCAAAAACCATAGAACTAATACAAACAACTGGTACAATGGGGCTTCATAGTGAGTGGCAAGGCTTTTCTATAAGGGCTGTTGGGTGACCATATTGTCCGTATTTTCCGGGACAGCCCCGCCCCTCAACTATCCAACCTACCATCCTCGCGCAACACCCATTGCTTCAACTCGCTGACTCCGTGGCGAAAACAATCAAGTCGGCATTCTAAATAGTAGACTGGAGTCAGGGTGCAGAGCTGCCATCTTACCTCAGACTAACTCAGCTGCTAACAACAGTTTTATGTTTTGGCAAGGATGTTCGCATTTCATTACACCTACCTCCTCGCTCCAATAAATGAGTCATCACCTTAACCTAACGTTGTAGACTATTAGAGACGGTATTTACGTTACTGTTTATTATTCCTTTATGCTGTTGTGCTGATTTCGTTCACACTTGTAGTCCTGGCTTTACTGATGCAGGAACTGTGATTAGTTTGGTCGTTGGAAACGGTTGAAACATTTTGGTCCTAGATGTAGCATATTGGTGCGTGTGCCTTTAAGCCACAGCGGCAATTGGCTGTGGCGCGGTGTGTCATGTGAGTGAGGAGCACCAATTGCTAAGATTTTAGTTTCTTTTAAAAGCGCTACACCTGCTTCATTTGGGCGGCGGCTGGTCGATCATCATTTGGCTCTGGGTTCTGTTGTCACTGGGAGAGCCCGCACCCGTAGGCATATGTATTCCCCGGGGATGTGGAAGCCCTCGTGGGGTTGTTTGGTCCTGCGGTGCGTCTTCTGACCAAGATTGTAACCGCTTGAGTTTCTGCTGAAGTGCTGGCGTGGGCATTCTCTCAACTTCTCCCGGTAGGCTATGCCCCCGTTGTCCCTACGACTGATTATATTTTAATCGTAAACATTCCTCTCACTCGCTGCATGCCCTCATCTTGTTCCAGGCAACTGCTGTACCTAGCCTGTCCGTTTTACTGCTGTTGCCCTTGCTGCTGTCGGCGTAGGCGATGTGCCTCGCCCATCGGGTATGTTACACTCTCCACCATTTGCCTTCAAATTATTAAATATGTAGGCTGCCTAGTCATACTTTCCCCCGATGCCTTCTGTCTGCAGGTAGCCTGGATCAACATATGTAGGGCCGACGGCCCTTGACGCGCTGCTGTTTTTGTTCTGCCGACAATTATTGTGGACGAGTGCGTGCGTGTGGAGAGTGTGTTAAGTGACGCGCAGTGCGCGCTTGGAACTCTCGTGTGGAGAGAGTGTTTGGTGACGCGCGTGGTTGCGCGCTGATACTCAGTCGAGTGTGTGTGAATGCGATGTGTGGGTCCTAGCTCTCTTTTGTTTGATTAATTTGCGTTTGATTTCTGTTTCGTTTCTTATTGTATTGGTGTATTGTGTGTTGGCCGTGTCGGGTACACCACACACCTGTAACTGGTCAGTAGGACCACCCTACAGTAGTTTCTCACGTGCAGTGCTCAGGCCTTATGCCGAGTGTAACTTTGTGTGCTGTGTTAATGATTTACTTCCATGCATGCTTATATTCAACTAGATGTGCTTGCTGTGCTAATTGTGTGCTACATCGTGTTAACTTGTACTGAAGCTACTCAGTAGGGGAAACCAAAGCCAACTCATTATTGTGTGGTTACCTGTCCCGCGCCAATGTACGTTTTGTTTATTTTGTGGTTTTAAATAACATTGTATTGCATACCTCCTGACGTATTAAAAAGAAGAAAGTAATTGTTCCCTGTAATCCTGTCTCTGTCGTTCCTTACGAACCTGTGTGCTTTGACGCACTAGTGTGTAATTCAATTTCCAGAGGGACTTTAGCGCCCTCTGGTGGCGTAGTCGGTTCATTGATTAAATAATATTTGTGTCAGTTCACCTGGTCATGCTACATTTGACGTGACGTCGGCAGGGTAGGACATAAGAGACAGGATTTTTGGGGTTTTTAGTTTGTTTTACCAACGGACTACTTTGTTGTCTTGATTAATTCAGTGAGGTGTGTGCATGTATGAGAGCTTGTGTGAGTGAAACCAAAGTGGTAGAGAACAAAAACAGCAGCCCGTCTCACGGCCAATCCACACTGGCCGTCCCTCTATCCCTGAGTCGTCAAACCATTGCTTGTCCTGATGGCCTACAACATGGAGGATGAACGTCGTGAATTCGAGGAACTGAAGCGCATGGCGGAAAGTCAACAGGAGCAGATACGTCTGATTTCTCAAGGGATAGACCTTCTGAAGAGGCTCCAACCAGGCTCGCGTGGAGCCACTGTCATTTGCTGGCGGTGCCAGCAGCCCGGACACCTGGCCCGGGACTGTGATGGGCAACGGGTCACTGCAGGTGCGCAGCCCTCTCCTGCAGCCAAGTCCGGGACCCATGGTCTGTTCTCCCCACATCGGCCGGACGGAGGCCTGACGTCTGGACTGGGGAGTGAACGTTCGAGAGGGGGACTGCCGGGTCCAAGGCATGGACCCATGTCCATCCACCCAAATTCCACCTCTTACTATGTGATTGTGCAATGTGTGTATATGTGTCTATGTGTGTGTATGCTCATGTTGAATTTAATGGGCGCATATTAATGGGTGGGTGCCTGCGTGCGTGGGTATGTGTGATTGTTTACTTGGTGAGTGTGTGCGTGTGTGGGAATGGGTGCGCGCGCATGCGACCGGAGTCCCAGTGGTGGGAAATAGGCTATTCAGGCACCGGGGGTCTCTTTGTTGTTGTCGTCAGGGCGACGACAGAAATACTGGGGGAAGATTGTAGCATATTGGTGCGTGTGCCTTTAAGCCACAGCGGCAAGTGGCTGTGGCGCGGTGTGTCATGTGAGTGAGGAGCACCAATTGCTAAGATTTTAGTTTCTTTTAAAAGCGCTACACCTGCTTCATTTGGGCGGCGGCTGGTCGATCATCATTTGGCTCTGGGTTCTGTTGTCACTGGGAGAGCCCGCACCCGTAGGCATATGTATTCCCCGGGGATGTGGAAGCCCTCGTGGGGTTGTTTGGTCCTGCGGTGCGTCTTCTGACCAAGAGCGTAACCGTTTGAGTTTTTGCTGAAGTACTGGCGTGGGCATTCTCTCAACTTCTCCCGGTAGGCTATGCCCCCGTTGTCCCTACGACTGATTATATTTTAATTGTAAACATTCCTCTCACTCGCTGCATGCCCTCATCTTGTTCCAGGCAACTGCTGTACCTAGCCTGTCCGTTTTACTGCTGTTGCCCTTGCTGCTGTCGGCGTAGGCGATGTGCCTCGCCCATCGGGTATGTTACACTCTCCACCATTTGGCCTTCAAAATTATTAAATATGTAGGCTGCCTAGTCATACTTTCCCCCGATGCCTTCTGTCTGCAGGTAGCCTGGGATCAACATATGTAGGGCCGACGGCCCTTGACGCGCTGCTGTTTTTGTTCTGCCGACAATTATTGTGGACGAGTGCGTGCGTGTGGAGAGTGTGTTAAGTGATGCGCAGTGCGCGCTTGGAACTCTCGTGTGGAGAGAGTGTTTGGTGACGCGCGTGGTTGCGCGCTGATACTCAGTGGAGTGTGTGTGAATGCGATGTGTGGGTCCTAGCTCTCTTTTGTTTGATTAATTTGCGTTTGATTTCTGTTTCGTTTCTTATTGTATTGGTGTATTGTGTGTTGGCCGTGTCGGGTACACCACACACCTGTAACTGGTCAGTAGGACCACCCTACAGTAGTTTCTCACGTGCAGTGCTCAGGCCTTATGCCGAGTGTAACTTTGTGTGCTGTGTTAATGATTTACTTCCATGCATGCTTATATTCAACTAGATGTGCTTGCTGTGCTAATTGTGTGCTACATCGTGTTAACTTGTACTGAAGCTACTCAGTAGGGGAAACCAAAGCCAACTCATTATTGTGTGGTTACCTGTCCCGCGCCAATGTACGTTTTGTTTATTTTGTGGTTTTAAATAACATTGTATTGCATACCTCCTGACGTATTAAAAAGAAGAAAGTAATTGTTCCCTGTAATCCTGTCTCTGTCGTTCCTTACGAACCTGTGTGCTTTGACGCACTAGTGTGTAATTCAATTTCCAGAGGGACTTTAGCGCCCTCTGGTGGCGTAGTCGGTTCATTGATTAAATAATATTTGTGTCAGTTCACCTGGTCATGCTACATAAAGTGAAAAAGGGAAGCGGCCAGGGCAAGTTTGAAGCCAGAATGTCGTTGTGAAATTAAAGTTCCATCTCTTGCTGCCGTTACAACACCCTTCATTACAATGCTGTTTATGGCCGTTTCCACCATTTCAAATGGTAAGCATACAAACTCTGTATCATGTCGATATCCGTTCCTGACTTAAACAGTGGATAAATAATTAACTATCATCACTTATTAATAGGCGGATGGAATTGGGGGACGGGCGGAATTAGGCGACTTGACTTGCCTAACTTCCACACAGTCAGTTAATGTGCCTGACGTAGACTGGGATATAAACCGCAAATAACACAAATTGCACGCAGATTTCCCTGACATTAGGCTACAGTAATACAATTAATTTGCTGTGCGATGTCCGGAGTAAAATCTGGAGTAACATGGCAGCCGCAGATATCGGAAACACGACCGACTGTCAGTCTAGTTTGTGTCAATGACGTTGCTTCGCATCTCGAGGCCATAAGCACAAGCCAAGGACGGGAGGGAACACAAAAATTGGGACACACAGACGTCGTAAAACAGGTCGTAAAAATGGATATGGTCACCCTGGAGCCACTAACAGACATGGAGGGGGAAACAACACAAATCGAATGAATCTTAAACCTTTTAAGAAACCGTGTCAAACTGTAATCTGTTAAATACCATGAAACTTATTTTTTAAATCGCGCATCGGCATAGCTTCTCCAACTGCACCCCATCAATGGCCGCCGGCATTAAAGACATCACAACAAAGGAGCGTCTAACCAATCAGAATTCGGCGGGGGCGGGTCATGGCAGAACTGCGTTGGGGGGGGGAAGACGCCAACTGTCATCATAGACCATCAGAGCAGTGCATTCCAAGCTGGAATTAAGCGCACCGCTGATTTGCTCTCCTCCTTCAGAAGATGCTGGTGTTGAAGCCCTGTCAGAAAAGAGGCAGACTGCTCAACCGCAAAATTTAGTCAGCGAGGGCATCAAGGCCACTGTGGCCTTGGGCAGATATTTTTTTAAGGGCACAAGGTCGAAGTGGGAGGGCACGAGGGCCATGGCCCTCACGAAATTCCTGCCCTGTGTAACGCTATATGAATGAGTCTCTGAGCATGGCAATGCAATATCTCAACTCTTTGTCTCAACTGTTAGCTTGGTTTGACAGCATCTATTTCACCTGTTTACAGTTTTTCTCGATTGCTTGCACACAATTTTCGGAATCAGTTCTCGAATTCTCAAAACTCTACACACAAATCTCCATACCTCACACACAGTGGGCAAAACTCCTCACTACCTCTGAAAAATGCACGTCTTGTCTCAAAACAATGTACTGTCTTCTAAAAAGGTCATTTTGCTCTCAAATGACACACAAGCAGTCATTTTAATACACTCTTATGTGAACCATTGAACACTAATATGCACAAGGTAAAACTCTATACTCAACTTGACACACAGTAGAAACTTATTTTCTTCACTCTTCTTCTTACTAAAGAGGGTATTTTTCTGTAGTAAAATACTGAAATATTGTTTTTAGAGTACACAGATGTGTGGCAAAAAATATTTTTTACATATCTTTCTGACATTTTAAAAAAAATGCACGAATTTATTGTAAAATATTGGGTAACCACATGAAAGTGGTCTCTTGTATAACATATTTTGGAGTTCAAAAACTAAACAAATGTGTTTTCTCACTGCATCCACTTATGTTTTCATCCATATCACATGCAATGTGTGTCTTTACGGGGTGATGATTTCAGATTGTAAACCGGTATGAAGAGAGTCTGCCCATGTGATTAGGAAGTGAACATAGTATGGCGATTGATTTTAGTATTTTGAATGGCAGTGTGTTCAATGCGACATCCAGGGATATGAGTGTAAAGAAGGAATTGTGCTTAGTGTTCAGTGACATTGGTTAGAAGAGTTGGGAAATGGGTGAGATGTTCCGAGAATTGTGTGTGAAGTACCAGAACTTGTGTGGAGACAATCGAGAAAAACTGTAAAAGCTAATGGCAAAACTAGAGTTTGACCCCAAAACTCAGACAAATCACAGTACTGGCCATGCAATCATATCAATACTCATGAGCCATCACTAGCAACTCACAGAAGATACAGACAAGGACACACACACACACACACACACACACACACACACACACACACACACACACACACACACACACACACACAGACTCCCACTCATTTCATATCCCTCATTTGACTCTTGGCCTCTCGCTACAGAGGAGCGATCGCTCAGAATTTCAACACAGGCAAACAGCCTTTTTACAAATCAAAATGTGAGATGGAAAACTCTTGATCTTGATCTCTTTTTTGTGTCTTGCCATCCTTTTTCATTATTATTGCTCACTCATTCTCTTTGTTCTCTCTGTTTCTTCTGGGTTTTTTTTTCGGTTTCCCGTTTAGCTATCTCATTATCAATTAGTCTTATTTTCCACTTAGCATTCCACTGTTCTTCACGAGAGAACTCACTCATTTCCCTTTTGTCCTTTTTCTTTTGATTCCTCAATTTCTCTCAATCCATCTCTCACTCTCACAGGGCTGCCGGTAGGCATAGACAGACACGGTGGATTCTAGGGTTTCATATACTTACTTGCTT
>NC_085871.1:32190092-32202592 GCF_034702125.1 Engraulis encrasicolus
TTGTTCCTAAACGAGATACCTATATTGCCTGAATTGCTTGAGGGTCGCCAATAGCTGAATCAAATTTTGCCTGTGCATTTGTGGTTTCGTGTGTGTGTGTGTGTGTGTGTGTGTGTGTGTGTGTGTGTGTGTGTGTGTGTGTGTGTGTGTGTGTGTGTGTGTGTGTGTGTGTGTGTGTGTGTGTGTGTGTGTGTGTGTGTGTGTGTTTGTATGTTTATATATCTAACACACTTGGCCAGTAAATGCCTTTGATGCCATTCACATACACGCACACATCATCATGTCTTCTCTTGAGGGACTATGAGAAAACGTTGAAAAGCACACACAAACACGCACACACGCACACATTTGAAATTGAAAAGCACACACACACACAAACACACACTCACATACGCACACACACATATTTGAAAAGCATATTGTTTGTTTGGAGGTGAGGAGGTCCCTATAATTGGATAGTTTAAGAGCCCCTCCATCACTCTTGGCTGGGAAGGCACATGCATTACTGCATGCATGTATTTTCTCTCTCTCTCTTTCTCTCTCTCTCTCTCTCTCTCTCTCTCTCTCTCTCTCTCTCTCTCTCTCTCTATCCGCTTGAAGCCAGTGGACAATAATAGTAAAAATAAACATTACGTATGAAACCAAACATGTCCTCCTCTTCCCTTCAAAGTACATGCAGATGGGTGATGATTAAAATGTAAAAATAGACATTTACTCTCCATCTGTTTCCAATGAGTGTGACATATCCGATCATTATCCCCACATCACTTCAAAGGCAGCTTGTGTGTGTGTGTGTGTGTGTGTGTGTGTGTGTGTGTGTGTGTGTGTGTGTGTGTGTGTGTGTGTGTGTGTGTGCGTGCGTGCGTGCGTGCGTGCGTGCGTGCGTACGTGTGTGTGTGTGGGGCTACATATTATAGGATTTAAGCTTACATATTTTCAGCATATGCGTATACAGTACATGTTCAGGTAAAGGGATTAAGCTACGTTATCATATTCTGAAAAATATGTACTTTTCCTTTAGTCTTCTCCTTAGTGTTCCCTGCATCTTCAGATGTTATGCAAGTTAATTATAGTGTTTTGATCCATCATTTTTCACATATGGGCCATTGAAATGATTTGATAGGACAGGTGTGTGTGTGTGTGTGTGTGTGTGTGTGTGTGTGTGTGTGTGTGTGTGTGTGTGTGTGTGTGTGTGTGTGTGTGTGTGTGTGCGCGCTTGCGTGCGTGTTTGTGTGCGTGTGTGTGTGTGTGTGTGTGTGCGTGTGTGTGCAATTAAAGAGGAAGAAGCAACTGTGCAATTTAAGGCCCTCGGTGTACGCAATTTCCATAAAACAACCTAATTGTTTGTCCTAATTGGGTGTCCTTCACAGCGATGTCGAATCCACAAGAGTTCGGGCATTGACGGGCAGTGCCTTTTCCCCACTTTCAGATAGTCGTCTTGGACTGCATCATGCTTCAGTAGATGAAAAAGGAAAACCTAGTCCTAACAATTGGTACCGAGCTAGTTGGAGGAAGCTATTTAGCTAACACTTGCTAGCATGCTAGTGGCTAGACAAATAGTTAGCAGAGGTTCATCCTCATGGAGGAAAACACTTGTTTACGAACAAAAAAACAATAAACAACAAGAATGCCACTCGGTCAGAGTACACTTCTTCAACAGAGCAAGAGCTGTAATCCGAGATGTCTGTAAACGGGTATGGACGGTAGGGTGCATCAAACGCCCCGAAGTCTGAAAATCCTGCTCTGCTTTTGCAAAATTGTTCCTTTGTATAAACATAACACCCATGTAGAGTCCCATTTTAGAGCCTTCCTTTAGGCCCCATTTGCTAATGTTTTAGCCATGTTCGAACAGCCATGTATCCATTATTTAGCCATTTTTGGGTTTTTTGATGTCCTGGGGCAGTGGAAAGGCAACTGGAGCATTATTCCAATTGACTGTTCTTACTGCTTTTGATCAAAACAGTCTAAAACACTTTGCACAGATTTAGCTAAAAATGCCCATTCACTACCATTCAAAATTTCAAGCCTATTGTGCCACCCTTTAACATCAAAAGAAATTTACAATGGAGTTATGATAGTGCAAAGGAACAATACTTCAAGAGCAGAGTGGGATATTGCAAAGTTTTCATTTTCGAGGGGCGTTTGATGCACCCTAATGGACGGGCGCATTCTGGTAGACTGTTAAAACACAGGATTCTGGTAACTCATTGGCAAAGAGGATTCAGATTGGCGATTGAGTGCGCATGCAACGGTTTTGTGCCGCTGGGCGCGCCCAAGGAGGCATGCAGCTCATTGGCCTAACCGCATGATTGAAAGGGAGCTTCTGCAAATGGTCACGCAGGAGGGCGTAACCCATAGTGAAGTGACTTAGTGAGTCAACCGAAAAAGGACTGCAGGGATACTTCATAGTCGTTTCAAAACCAATTAAATTACAAGAGGCAATTAGTGCATTTTATGATGCTGATACCATGTACCTTCCATGAAATTACGAAATTGGTAATAGTTTAGATGGAACCACTGGCATATACTGCCATTTTACCATATACGATGACTTTGTCTCTTTCATCTTTGTTGTTACAGAAAAACACTTGACTGTGATGTACTTAGCATCATTTTACTGTTTCAGTTGAAAGCTGCTTGTATCGCTATGACAACACTACAGAAACTACAGCGTAATTGCACTGGAAACTGCATGGTTGTTTTTTTTATTACGTACACATAGTCATTACCATGAAATTACACTAAAATACATTGAAAACCATGACATAACCACCCTATTAGCGATCTGTAATGTACGGTTAAGTATTAACAAAAAACCCAATCAGCCGATTGTAATCAGCCTACAGTACATCGTTTAGTGTATGGTCCCATTCTTTAAATCCGTGCCTACCTCAGCTAAAATGTCAGACATTGTTCGGTATAGCTTTTGCACTCTCAAGCTGAATACATTTGAGTGTGAAAAACACTGACATAGAACATGTGGTCTGTCATGGCAGATTGATAAACCCACATATTCATTCAGTAATCATGGAGATACTTTATGCATTTCATGTAGGCTACATTATTCAGTGCCTAGGCAACCTTGGCCTTGCTGCTGCTAACTCTCTCTATTGGCTGCAGGCAGGGAAGGCAGAGGTGAGAAGTGGACATCAATGGGAAAAACAAGATGTCACTAATGTTTACACACAAGGTGGGTTGAAGTGTTCAGGTGACAGGAAGGTCACACTCACGATAGGGTGTTTGCGTGTGTGTGTGTGTGTGTGTGTGTGTGCGTGCGTGCGTGCGTGCGTGCGTGCGTGCGTGCGTGCGTGCGTGCGTGTGTGTGTGTGCGTGTGTGTGTGTGTGTGTGTGTGACCAAAAAAAGACAGCCCAAGGACACTTGCATCAATAGCAAGGCCTCTCCACACAACCTATTATTCAAAAGCTATAATTCAGACAGGCACAGGCATACACACAGTAGGCCTACATGTATGTGCACAGATGATACATGGATATACGGAGATGTGAACACACACACACACACACACACAGGGCCGGATTAAGAAGGCCTGGGGCCCCTAGGCTATGGTTGCTGTGCCCCCACCCCCCCCCAAAAAAACAAATTTTGCGACAAATTAACATAGACAGTGACATAATTACGTGCTAGGAATGAAGCATAACACGTCTACCAACTCTACTGAACATGACAGATGAAGTTTTCAATTTTGCATCTTGTCATAATTCTGCAATTTTTCACTTTTTACCAATCAGGGGCCCCTTGGTAGGTGGGAGCCCCTAGGCTGCAGCCATATCTAGCCTGTGCATTAATCCGGCCCTGCACACACACACACACACACACTCTGTCTTCCTCTCTCTCTATTTTGCTCTTTCTCTCTCTCTCTCTCTCCCTCTCTCTCTCTCTCTCTCTCTCTCTCTCTCTCTGTGTCTCTCTCTCTCTCTCTTTCACACACACACACACACACACACACACACACACACACACCATAGACACAGGCCCAGCCATAATTTCACATTCAGCTTCCATTTTGAATGCCAACAGAATAGTTTCCATGTCACTGTGGACGGTACAATTAGCTGAATTGGTGTGTAATGGCCCTTTTTTAAGTTAGAGTTCATATCACCATAGCATTAAAGGCCAACTTCCGATAAAACTCAGTTTTACTCACTCCTTTCGAAGATCGGACGGTCACCCCAAGTTAAACTCACTTGCAAGGCTCTCATAGCGGTGCGTCAACTCTCCTGGCTGTGTTTCCCGGTGTTTCCCAATTTACATAAATATTGCAGAGAAACGAGCGAATCACGAAAGCCTTTCTGTGTTTCGTCACGTCGAAAGAAGGCGTTGCCCACAAAGGTTTATATCGACCCATTTATCTAAAAACATGTCGAGTAATTTTTTTCTGCTTGTTTTCAAAACAAGCAACGTCTGGTGGCCCGAAACATAGCTTAGCTTAGCTATCAGCTGGTTGCTACTCTCAGGTACACACACAGCACAAAACCTCATAAAGCCTGCTCACTCTGGTTGCTCCGTGCCTGCAGCTCGCCTAGGGGTCGCTGTCGAAAGAGCACAGCCCTGAATGGAGCCTGCACGCCTCCGTTGGCGCCCCTATAGTGCAGTACCACCCGGGGAAGTGGCGACTCTGTTTCCCATTACATTCTCTCCAAGAACTGGAGGACTGAGCCAATCAGAGACGCGTTTCTTCGAGAGCAGGAGGAGTGAGCCAATCAGAGACGCATTTCCACGAGAAACACGGAACACTCTCTCGTTTCTCCACAAGCCACCTTGCCAGCTTGCAAAAACGTCTTGAAACAAAGCAACCAGAACGTTTTTTAAAACAGGACCAACGCGTAACACATTCAATAACAATTGGGAACACGGCAATATTAATTAAATGACGTTGAGAGGCCATCTTTAAGAAAAGTGTTGAATCACAGAGAGTGCGAAAAGGTGAGTGTTAGAACTGTGTTTTTCCATCTTATTTCTGTTTTGACTGAAATAAGTACTTCAGTGGTAGGCGCATGTTTGTGTGTGTGTGTGTGCGTGTGCGTGTGCGTGCGCGTGATTGCGCGCGTGTGTGTTTATATTTCATAATGTATGATGTGAACTTATACAGTAGGTATGCAGATAATTCATTGTGTGTGTGCATTGTGAAGAAGAAGAAGAAGAGGAAGAAGAAGAAGAAGAAGAAGAAGAAGAAAAGTAAGAAGAAGACGACGAAGGAAAGTAAGAAGAAGAAGACGATGAAGAAAAGTAAGAAGAAGAAGAAGAAAAGTAGGAAGAAGAAGACGACGAAGAAAAGTAAGAAGAAGAAGAAGAGCAGAGGAGCATTTACAGAAGTAGCACTGTGTCCAATAATGGCTAGCAACATAAAAATAGATTTCCAATGTGTCTCATTACCTGTGCCTCACACAGCACTTATGCTCTGACATTAGCCATGATTGATAGAAGCGTGAGAGAGAGAGAGAGCGAGAGAGAGAGAGAGAGAGAGAGAGAGAGAGAGAGAGCTAAAGTGTATGAACAGAAGAGAAATAGAAGTGTTCTCGTGCTGTGAGTGAAACACAATAGCCTGCAGCTAGGGCTTGTGTTGCTTAAGTGGCTATGTAGCACTAGGCTACTCAGCATGGTACCCTATGGTGGAGCTGATGGTGTGTGTGTGTGTGTGTGTGTGTGTGTGTGTGTGTGTGTGTGTGTGTGTGTGTGTGTGTGTGTGTGTGTGTGTGTGTGTGTGTGTGTGTGTGTGTGTGTGTGTGTGTGTGTGTGTGTGTGATGCAATGAGGGTGATTGTAAGTGTGTGTGTGTGAGAGAGAGAGATAGAGAGTGTGTAGTTTGTGTGTGTGTGTGTACCAAGCTTATCAACATGGAAGTGTAGGGTAGCCATTTTATGTTCCGTGTACAACATCTTTATTTATTTCCAGCTAACTCAGCCTGATGACAGCCATTGTACTTATGTATAGGTGTGTGTGTGTGTGTGTGTGTGTTTGTGTTGGGGGGGGGGGGGCATAAGGGCGTGCTTGAGTGCGTTTGGTTGAGAGTGTGTGTGCATGCTTGAGTGTGTGTGTGTGTGTGTGTGTGTGTGTGTGTGTGTGTGTGTGTGTGTGTGTGTTTGTGTGTGTGTGTGTGTGTGTGTGTGCGCGCGCATATGTATGCCTGCTTCCGTGTGTGTGTGTCTGTCTGTTTGTGTGTGTGTCTCTGTGTGTTTGTGTGTGTGTGTGTGCGTGCGTGCGTTCTTGTGTGCATGCGTGTATGTGTGTACGTGCGTGTTTGTGATAGGGTTGGTTTGATTTAAGCGCCTGCTGAAGCCGGCCTCGGCCTTCATTAGAGTCTGTCATTATTTCACACTGCCTGACATATTGCATTGAGGGATATTGGGGTGTGTGTGCGTGTGTGTGTGTGTGTGTAAGAGAGAGAGAGCATGTGTGGGAGAGTGTGTGTGTGTGTGTTTGTGTGTGTGCATTTGTGTGTGTGTGTGTGTGTGTGTGTGTGTGCGTTTGTGTGTGTGTTTGTGTGTGTGTGTATATGCCTGCCTGTTTGTGTGTATGTGTGTGTGTGTGTCTGTCATTACTTCCCCTCCGCCTGACATATGGCTCTGTAGGATATCGGCTTTTCTGGCCTGCTTCTCTCTCATATCCCATTTCTTTCCTCCGCTTGATGGGAGCTGCTCAGTCCAGTCACATTCATTTTACATTTTGAATATTGATTCCCCGTCCCATTCCCTCACCCACCTCGGCCTGCCTCAAACTCACCCAAGCTCTCCTCCCCTTCCCTTTCCCTTCCCTTATCCCCTTTTCGCCTAACCCGCAACGCATCCCATACTAGCACACAGGAAAGGCATCAACTACAGTCTCTGGGAAAGAGTGAAATTCAAGGTGTTGCACATTTCATTTCTTTTTTTAATGTATCCTTTATTTATCCAGGATTGTCCCATTGAGACTAAGATTCTCATCTGGCAAAATGGCAGCATATACATAGGTACAGATGCAGACACATAGACATATAGCCTAATAAGAAAAACAAAACTTACAAAAAAGATATTAAGAAAGACATTATGAAAAATAAGCTTACATAAAACATATAAGGTAAAAGGCAGCCTATGTGCAGCACATGTGTTAACATAACACTTTCAGAGTTGTGTCTTGAATACTGTTCAAACTGAAGGAGCTGTTGCAATGAAATTTGAACACTGTTCTACTGTGTTGACGGCATTTGGTTCTATCCAACGAGTTCAACATCAATGAGGCAACATTTGCAAATCAACAATTCAACACTCAGAGATGACCTCTATAAATACTTTTCCAAAAAGCTATATCCACCATTTTTGACTTTTTGCATTTTAATATTGGAATTGACTGTTACGATGTCCTATCATCTATGTGTGAATTCTTGCCATTCAAATACTTTGAGAACATACTTTAAAACCTCTATAAAAATGCATTTTGCAATGCATTTCAATGGAATGCCCAATACAAAAATGTCAATTTCCCAACATTTTATAAAATGGATATATGTCATTTTGGAAAAGAGCTCTTCAGATAGAATTCGACTCTCGGCCCAGCCGTGGCTCAAATGGCTGGGCGCACCAGCGACCCGGGTTCGATTCCGGCCCGGGTCATTTGCCGATGCTTTCCCATCTATTTCTCCCCACTTGCTTCCTGTCTCACTCGACTTTCCTATCATGAATAAAAGCAATAAAAGCCAGCCACAGAAATAATTAGACTCTCTAATGCTGTTTCGAGCCCGACCAGAATGGTGGTTGTGCCTGTTCCCACCCCTGTTACGCTTGGAACAGAAGTTCTTCCCTGCGAACCACTCGCACTCATCTGGGCTCTGTACTTTTCCACATGTGACCGTGTAAAGGTTTCCATAATCACCTTTTTTACATGACTTTGTAATGTAAGTGTAGAGCGCATTTTGCCTTTTTTCTCACTGTATTTTGGTTACTATGTTGTGTAAGCATGCTTGTTGTCGCTTAATTGATTGATAGGGGTTGGGGAAAGTCAGGACTTTTAAATACCTACCCAGGAAGTAGAGGGCTGGCGCGCAACAGGTACCCTTCCTGTGGATCAAGCCGGCAAGTCAGACACAGTGTGCGGGGCCTTCTTGCTATGGATTACCTGGGTTTTTCCTTTGTGGATTATTGAACAAGGACAATTCACTGAAAACCTTCGGAATTACGGCAAGTTAAAGGACTGTCCCCGACGCCTGGAATCTGGTGAGATTGCATCCTTGTTTTCTAAGGAGTGACTACTCAGCAGCTGACTTAAGAACTGTTTCGAAACGCGGGGTTGCTTTGAATCGATTCTTGGACTACTTAAATTTCATTTTCACTTATCATTGGGACTGGGGAAGAGTAGGTTGGACATTTGGGATTCGCGGGGTATGTTTGAGTGAATGTGTGTTTGTGTTGCGCTGATGTGCTGCAGCTGTGCTTGAAACATCCTACAATACAGCGTGAACTGTGTGATTGACTACTGCCTATGGTGTCGTTCTTTATTTTGCTTAATTTAATGTTTAATGTTAGTGGGGTTTGGAGGAGTGTTGCACTTGGCAATTAGCCTACATTGCGCTCTATCTAAAAACAGTAGGCCTATAGCAGTTACCGTATTGTCAGTATTAGACCCACCCGTGAAAATATAGCGTTGTGACTTTCTCTGGCGTTGATTCTATCAGGCGAATTGTTACAGATTGGTGGCCCGTACGGGGACGTGGGTTGAAAATTTGATATTGCATTTTCGGTTTTAACTGCTTTAAACGTACCTGTTTTATAGGCGTTCTGTGCTGCTGTGCATTGTGTTTGTTTTTTTCCCTTATTTTTTCTGTTGGGGCTTTTAGAGTGAGGCTTGGATCATATTGGCTATTGCTTACTCTTTTGCCTAGATAATGGGTATTTGATTGGGGAATCAGTTTGGGGTTTAAACTGTTAGTGCATACACCATCACACATTTGACTACACCATAACAGATTACTGACTTCACATTTATTTACTCCACATCACATTATATTGCACTACATTTGCATCCAACATGTTCGCGTTGAGTCAACCAGAGCTGGCCCAAGGTCGCCACACTGCTGGAGCTGGACCAGTGTCCCTGTTCAAGAAAGATGGAGAGTGTTCCCCGGCTGCTGCTGATGCCTACAAAGGGGGTACGGTGGGGCCCAGTGGGAGTGCTGGCTTGTGGGGCACCCAGCTGCAGTCCATGTACAGGGACTGTGAAATGGAAGGGCAGCACCAGGCAGGCAACGAGGGTGTTATCGAAGTGGAGATGTATGAGGCACTTCATGGCCGAATTGAGGCTCTAGAAAGACGCTTTGAGGAAGCCATGGACAGCCTGCTCAACAGGGAAGAAGCAGTTAGGGCTACTTTTAATGCAGCTGTGCAGAGGGCCATGAACCACGCCGACGATGCACTGGTAACGCTTGGGCAAGCAGTCATTAAATGCTTGGAGCGTCGAGATGACCAGTGGGAGGCCAAGTTGAAGAAGCTGGCGAACGCAGACCGTGTGTCCTGGCAGCCCATGCCTCCTACTGCAACTCCTGGGAGTAATATGTCTACCACTCCTCCCACACCTGCCCTCAGTTGCCCACCAGCCGTCATTGGTCAGCTGCTCAGCACCGTGGACGAGGTGGAGATGCACCAGCCCACAGTGAAGAGACAGCCTGCCATGATGCCCCGTCGAGAGAATGTTACCACGCCAGGAGGTATGGAGTTCCTGTCCCACCAGCAGTCTTGCGACGTATCGGATGAGAGGCAACAGGGGCCGTCTACCCTGTTCTACACAGCAGGGGTTGAAGACTCCAGCACTCCTCATGCGCCAGTGTTGGAAGAGCAACCAGAGGAGATCGGGCCGAAGGGGCCTACCTCCTGCATGGAGACCACAGAGACCTCCAGCTCTACCCAGCACCCCATCCGATCCACTGATGAGCGGCGTGCAAGCAAGAAGGTTTGCCAGAGCTCCCCTCAGTGGCCGTCCATCATCAATGAGCTGGTTGGCAAGATACCATGCTCTTTACAGGACATTGAGTTGGCTCAGGCCAAGGATGAGGTCTGTCAGAGCCTACTCCAGTCCACCATAGAGCCTTTTCCGGGGCAGAGTCATTTCCATTGCCAGCAGGGAGTCCTCTACTGTGGTGTACCATCCAGATATGGTGGCTACAACTACAGGGTGGTCATCCCAGCTGCGTTGATCACAGAGTGCCTGGCGCACTTCCATCGCCATCCATCCGGAAGTCATCGAGGTCGGATAAAGACCCTGCTGAAAATCCTTGAGGTAGCCTGGTGGCCAGACATGCGCAGAGACGTTTGGAGCCATGTCCGCTCATGCAAGATGTGTCCGCCGTGCAAGGCTGCGAACACGGCAGTGCATGAGATCACCAGTGTGACCCCTGCAGCGTTGGCTCTGGCCAAACAACTCTGTGGCCCCTTTAGGCGACTCATACACAAATCACCTGCACCAAATACACCTGCATACATCACACCACTTACACATACATGGCTATCAAGGGGAGTAGGAAGACGTGGGGGTGCAGCCAAGTCCGGACATACCAGGTGCTGTAATGAACGGCTCAAAGATGTACATTTTGATGCCGGCAACCTGGGCTGGGTTAGGACGCACTCTTGGTCCCCTACTTCGGCCAATTTCTCTGCCAAGTTTACACCCGGATAGTCAGGGTCTGTGTTGGTATGAGAGAAGGTTGGCACCCCACAATTACCAGGTCAAAAGGTTGACAAACAAGTTGAAAATGTGGTAAATCTCAAGCCCCTCTAAAGGTCCCGATATGCCGCTGGCTGGGGGGGGGGGAATGTAAAGGTTTCCATAATCACCTTTTTTTCCATGACTTTGTAATGTAAGTGTAGAGCGCATTTTGCCTTTTTTCTCACTGTATTTTGGTTACTATGTCGTGTAAGCATGCTTGTTGTCGCTTAATTGATTGATAGGGGTTGGGGAAAGTCAGGACTTTTAAATACCTACCCAGGAAGTAGAGGGCTGGCGAGCAACAGGTACCCTTCCTGTGGATCAAGCCGGCAAGTCAGACACAGTGTGCGGGGCCTTCTTGCTATGGATTACCTGGGCTTTTCCTTTGTGGATTATTGAACAAGGACAATTCACTGAAAACCTTCGGAATTACGGCAAGTTAAAGGACTGTCCCCGACGCCTGGAATCTGGTGAGATTGCATCCTTGTTTTCTAAGGAGTGACTACTCAGCAGCTGACTTAAGAACTGTTTCGAAACGCGGGGTTGCTTTGAATCGATTCTTGGACTACTTAAATTTCATTTTCACTTATCATTGGGACTGGGGAAGAGTAGGTTGGACATTTGGGATTCGCGGGGTATGTTTGAGTGAATGTTTGTTTGTGTTGCGCTGATGTGCTGCAGCTGTGCTTGAAACATCCTACAATACAGCGTGAACTGTGTGATTGACTACTGCCTATGGTGTCGTTCTTTATTTTGCTTAATTTAATGTTAATGTTAGTGGGGTTTGGAGGAGTGTTGCACTTGGCAATTAGCCTACATTGCGCTCTATCTAAAAACAGTAGGCCTATAGCAGTTACCGTATTGTCAGTATTAGACCCACCCGTGAAAATATAGCGTTGTGACTTTCTCTGGCGTTGATTCTATCAGGCGAATTGTTACAACCGTACGATACCCGGATAACCTTACTGACGTCCATGTTGTCGTCACGATTCACATCGCAAATCCACTCAGACTTTAGATGCAAACTCGTCAGTTGTTTCGAGATTAGGTTGGGGGGGGCAGGCACCTGCACAGTCCTCTGTCAGCATCAAGGAGCAATAAGTGATGTGTTAAAGGTGCACTGTGTAGAATGTGGCCAGAATGGGTACTGCAAATATGCTGCATATTGAAACTGGGCTGCCTATTACCAAATTTGATCTTTTCATGAATATTTACTAAATAATGAACCAATATTAACTAGTTTAACCAAAGTAGGCCTACAGTAAGTTTTGGAGCTCAAAATGTCAAAAGAGATCCCTCTTCTCATGTATTGCAATTTCCCCATTCATAATGGATACAAGTGCTTAGAATTTCGTGGTGGTGGTAAGTATTCATGAAAAAGGTAACATTTGTGAATGGGCAGCATCAATTCTGGAAATAAACTACAGAAAATATGACACGGTGCACCTTTAACACTGCAAAATGGATTGTGAATCCTTCCCATCTGCTGTCCATGATGCTGTCCTCCCTGATGTTTGTTCGTTCAAATTAGAGTGAGCAAATAAATCAGTGTGATTCTAACTGTTTTTCTCATTTGGCTTGTTCAGTGTTTTAATTTACTTTTTCTTTTTCTTCTTTAAAAAAAATAGTTTTAGAAAAGCACTCAAGTAAGTTCTGGTGATTAATTGTTTTCTATTTTTTGTTTTTGAAAGCTTTTTGTTTGAGTTCCAAAAGTCAATATTTCATTTGGGCTCACCAAGCAAGCACGGCATGGTAAAGCAAGCCCATGTTTGAGATTGAGAATGAGAAAAAGAAGATAGGGGGAAAAGGCG
>NC_085871.1:32207592-32220092 GCF_034702125.1 Engraulis encrasicolus
TTTTAATGTCTGAAAAAATAGAAAATCTTTCAAACTTGATAACAGTTAGACACACTGAACGCAATACATCTGTTGCATTTTGAGAGCTCCCCCTGCAAAGTCAATGAGATCCGTCAGTGGACGAAGCAAGTGTGAAGGAACAGTTTGAGGAAGGGGAAGACAAGGAGAGGAAAAGAGAAAATCTGTCCCTGCTGTCAGCACTGCTGGAACTTTCCGCTGCCGCAGAGCTCCCCATCACACTCACAAACACACACACACACACACACACACACACACACACACACACACACACACACACACACACACACACACACACACACACACACACACACACACACACACACACACACACACACACCACACACACACATGCGCGCGCACACACACACACACACAACACACACACACACACACACACACACACACACACACACACACACACACACACACACACACACACACACACACACACAGACAGACAGAACCTACCTCCTGTCATGGCCAACATTTTGCAAAGTCAGAAAAATGTTTTGACGAACAAAATAACTTCCCTCCTCAAACTCCTCTTTTCTGCTCACCCCATCCATCTCTCTCTCTCTCTCTCTCTCTCTCTCTCTCTCTCTCTCTCTCTCTCTCTCTCTCTCTCTCTCTCTCTCTCTCTCTCTCTCTCTCTCTCTCTCTCTCTCTCTACTAGATGCAGCCTCCTCTTTCTCTCACACGAGTGTGCGATTTTTGCCCTCATCCTATCTCTTCCCTTCTGCTGCTCTCACTCTTCACTCTCTCTTTTCCTCCTCTGCATCCTATCCTCCTCTTTTTCACCCTATAGATTCTGTCTTAGCCTCTCCTCCCTCCCCACCCCATACTGTCCCTTGTTTTTCTCCATCCATCTGTACCAATCACTCATCACCTACTTGTCTTTTTTTCCTATTCCCCCTCTCTCTATCTGGCTCTCTGTGTCACGTTCTCAGCTCCTCAAAATAGAGAGAGAGACAAAGAAAGAAAGAAAGAAAGAAAGAAAGAAAGAAAGAAAGAAAGAAAGAAAGAAAGAAAGAAAGAAAGAAAGAAAGAAAGAAAGAAAGAAAGAAAGAAAGAAAGAAAGAAAGAGACAGATGAGAGAGGGGAGGAGAGGAGAGAGAGGTTTAGAGATATGAAGGGAGAGTGAGAAGGAAAAGATGCAGGCCTAGTGAGAAGTAACAGAATACCGAATGAGAGAGGGGAAGATGGTGCAAGACAGAAGGAAAGGGAGCAAAGGATAGAGAGAGAGAGAGAGAGCAGGAGCTGACAATGTCAGGGTGCCCTGCTCAGAGAAGAAGAGAAGTTGTCACGCATAGGAGAGAGAGACAGAGAGAGAGAGAGAGAGAGGTAGAGGTAGAGAGAGAGGGGGGGAGAGGATGTCACGCATGGACACTCACAGAGATTATGCAGCTGACGAAGCAGCACCCCTGTGTGTGCGTCCGTTCATGCGTCCGTGCGTGTGTGCGTGCGTGCGTGCGTGCGTGCGTGCGTGCAGCAGCAGACATCTCAGTGTTTACTGCTGAGAGGGAAGGACACAGGAAGGAGGGACGGCAAACGAACAGAAGGATGGACAGAAGTGGATGAAGAGGGCGTGGGGCGGAGGAGGAGGAGGAGGAGGAGGTAGAAGGGTTGATGCCAACGTGAGGTGGAGGAGAAGGAGGAGGAGGTGGAGGAGAAGGAGGAGGGGATGGAGGTGGGTGGATGAGGAGGACGTGGGGGGGAGGTGGAGGAGGAGGAGGAGGGAGAAGGGTGGACGATGAGGAGGAGGAGGGAGAAGGGGGAAAGAACAGAAGGATAGATGGATGTCAGAACTCAAGCTCAAGGAGAAAGAGAGAAGAGAATGAGTGGGGGAAAGGGGGAAGCAATGAAATGTAAAAAGGAAGAGGGGAGAAGGGGGAAGCGTGAGGAGGCTGAGCCTGTTGGAGGGTAGCCTCGAGGCCAGGAGAAATTCAGCAATGCAGTGACACAAAAAGTAGGGGTGAAAAAATGATGGGTTTTTTATTAGACCAAAGTCCCAATACAGTGCAGAAAACTATATACAAAAGTAAAGAAGATGAGAGGAAAATAAAATAAAAACATACAAAAAGTAAGCTAACAAAAAGGACAGAAAATGGTGGAGTCAAACATATGACTTTCAAAAAGGTACCACCAAGAAAACACCACAGCTCGCATTAGCTGGGGTGACAGCACTCATGTGTTTGGAAACAAAAAATGAGCCTACTGAGTTCCCTACCCTGGGATTAACATGGACAAGACACTCAAGCCATCGGCCAATCACATGGCACTACCAATTAGGCTCCAAAAGGAGGATGAGTCTGAACATCAAGACAGAGCAGTGTGAATGAGACGGAGGGATGTTGAGTAGAATGATGGACAGAACCCAAGGAAGAGGAGTGGAGGAGAAGAGAAAGTGTCCGGGAAAAGGAGGAGAAAGAGGAGGAGGTGTGTCAAATGTGGATGGATAGAACTGAAGGAGGAAGAGGGGAAGGGCTGAGAGGGAGGAAGAGGGGCAGGAGAGATGGACAGACAGGACTCACTGAGGGTGAATGATTGGAGTGGGGAAAATGGTGAGAGGAGGAGGGGAGAGAAGGGGTTGTGGACAGGTGAACAGAGTGATAGAAAGGATTGAAGGATGGAGGACAGAGGCAAGCAGGAAGAGCAGAATGATGAGGAGAGGAGAGGAGAGGAGAAGAATAGAAAGCACAAGGAACAAGTGAAGGAGGAAGAGTGGAAGGAGGAGGGGAGTGGCATAAAAGATGGACAGCTTGTTCTTGGAAGGGGAGGAGAGAAAGACGGTGGAGGAGAGGAAGGCAGGAGAGCTGAGAAGAAAGAACGTTGTGACTCAAAGATGGAGGACTGAAGAAGAAGAAGAAGAAGAAGAAGAAGAAGAAGAAGAAGAAAAAGAAGAAGAAAAAGAAGAAGAAGAAGAAGAAGAAGAAGAAGAAGAAGAAGAAGAAGAAGAAGAAGAAGAAGAAGAAGAAGAAAAAGAAGAGAAAAAAGAAAATAAGAAACAGAAAGATAGACAGGACAAGGAGGAGAGGAGAGGGAGCAGGTGTGGAAAGACTGATAGAGAGAGTTATGCAGAAAATATGAAAAAGAGGAGGAGCAAGAGGAAGATGAAGATGATGAAGAGCGGGGGCAGGAGATGAACAGAAGGAGGACAGGTCTGACGCCTGCATCAGAACAGCCAGAAGCCAGACGGTGTGTGTGGGTGTGTGTGTGTGTGTGTGTGTGTGTGTGTGTGTGAGAGAGAGAGAGAGAGAGAGAGAGAGAGAGAGAGAGAGAGAGAGCGAGAGCGAGAGCGAGAGAGAGAGAGAGACAGAGAGAGAGAGAGAGAGAGAGAGAGAGAGAGAGAAAGAAAGAGAAAGAGAGAGGTGAGAAGAAGGATATACAGGGCTCACAGAGTCTTTGTGATGTGTGTGTGTGTGTGTGTGTGTGTGTGTGTGTGTGTGTGTGTGTGTGTGTGTGTGTGTGTGTGTGTGTGTGTGTGTGTGTGTGTGTGTGTGTGTGTGTGTGTGTGTGTGTGTGTGTGTGTGTGTGTGTGTGTGTGTGTGTGTGTGACACAGGGCTCCCACAGTCCTTCACCAGCCTTCTCAACTCGTCCCTCAGCGCCAGATGAGTGACTGAATACTAAGCGAGGGAAAGAGACACAACGTGTGTGTACGTGTGTGTGTGTGTGTGTGCGCGTGTGTGTGTGTGTGTGTGTGTGTGTGTGTGTGTGTGTGTGTGTGTGTGTGTGTGTGTGTGTGTGTGTGTGTGCGCGCCCGTGTATGTGTGTGTGTGTTTGTGTTGTGGTCGCATGAAAGCTCAGGCATTTAGCTCAATTTAGTACAAGTTAAGACACAGCTTATAAATTTGCTGTTACCAAAATGGCAATGACCAAGTCATAGTGCATTACTAAAGACCCTGTGTTATGTTATAGTATTGTAGTACTATGGTAGGTAACTTTTCAGTGACTATTACAGTGTGCCACTGGAGGTACAGCGTGAATTAAGGGGCTAAAAACAAGCAATGGCTTATTACTATTCAGGGATTGAAAACAAGGCTTTTCAAAAATTCATAAGTGGACACATTGTTTATTAGGCTATGTACTGTATATGGGCTTTGACAACGGTATTGAAAAATTACAGCTTGCGTCAACATACTCACGGGGGGACTGGTTCATTTTGAAAGTTGTGAATTGAATTTTGAACTAGTTCATAGCGAAAATGAACTTTTCCAAAAATGGTCTGTCTGCATCTCAACTGATGGACAGTTGATGGGTGTCACCAAAACACAGTAGAGAAATAGCCCCTGGACATATCTGACTGTCTACCGATAATGCCTCTTTTCCACTGCCGCTTTTCTGGTAGGCCTACAGCTTGAAACAGCGCGACTCGGCTGCCACGTTTTGCTTTTCAAATAGGCATGACACAGCTCAATCTTAGAACAAAAAGTGGCGGCCGAGTCGAGTTGTGTCAAGCAGCAGGCCTACCAGAGAACCGGCAGTGGAAAAGAGGCATTACATTACATTACATTATATATTATATATTACCCAAGCATCTTTTCACGTTTGCTATGGCACATTTGTATTTTTCTACATTTTTATTTCATGACAACAATTTCAATTTTGAAAGCTTTTAAACTTTGATGGGTTTACACTTCCAAACTGGAGGAAAACTTTCAAACTTGTGTTTGAAATGGGAAGCGGGAGAGGAACTAAAGGAGAAACAAAGCCTTTTGGGTAAACAGAGAATGGCAAGCACAAAGGAGCAGCTGAATTAGCTCAATAAACCTCCTAAAATACCAACTCAGTTGTGTCAGACAAAGATAACTTTGTACAATAAATAACTACATATAAATAAATATAACATCATATAACAGCAGAGCATGGCCCTTGCAGAGCAAGGCCCGTTTATAGTAATCTCTAAGTCCTGTTTCATTATTGGTCTTGTGCAGGGCAGCAGTAAAATAGAAAATGGATCTCCTCCTAGGCCTTTCGAGATAGAGACACCGTTCAAACACTAAAACGACCGGCTCGGCTTGGAGATCGCGTATAGTTATAGGCTTCTCCGTGTCTCTTGTCGTTTTCCCGTTTTTGGCGATTTTGTTAAAGCCTGGGTCCCCATTGGAAACAGTGGTGGAACCTCCATGAACCAAGGTTCCGCCACTCTAGAGATTAGAGTGTAGGAGGCTTTTTCGGTCATAAAACATCAACACTTTCACCTAGAAGTTTAGTTGATGCGTTGTTAGCGAGCTCTATGGGATGTCTCCAAATTGTCAAAGTTTCATCTCCCAAATCCCAATACTTTTTAAATGGCAGGTTTGTAAAAAAAACAGGCCTGGCTCTATGGAGAATCCCAGTCTTTCGAAAAGGGCATTTTTCAAGAGATCAGCGCATGTCCCACACGGAGGTCCATTTGTGCCTAAAAAATTTAACCTATTAACGTCATTCAAAGACTGTTAGAGAGATCACAAGCATGACTCCGATCTGTGAAAAGGACACGTGCCAACTCCTTTTAGTTTTTTTACAACGATGTTGTAAAGACAAAAAACTCATTCTCATTTTCTCCCCAGTTTAGAGCTCAATACTAACTGTCTTTCAGTCAATCACAACAGGTGCAGCCAGTGAAGGATTCCATTTCAACTGTCACTGTCTCAAGATTCCATTCTTAACGAGCAGGTGCGAGCAACCATTCTAGAAGTCTATTGTTCAGCTCTGCAATGCAATGCAATATAGTCTTGCTGGACTATGCATGACAATTAGCTGCTTGGCTTAGTGGTAATGCATGCCGCTGCATTAGAGATATGGAGGTTGAGGGTTCGAAACCCACCCGAAGCCATGTTGATTTTCTAAATTATATCATATGCAGCGTTCCTTGGCCGACTTAAAATGCCATGTATATCATTTAGTATGGATGGCAAATGTGCTGAATTACAGATATTGAGGTTGGGGGTTCGAAACCCAGTCAAAGCCATGTTGATTTTCAAAATTACATCATATGCAGTGTTCCTTGGCCAACTTAAAATGCCATGTATGTCATTTAGTATGCATGGCAAATGTGCTGGGTTACAGATATGGAGGTTGGGGGTTCGAATCCCAGTCAAAGCCATGTTGACTTTCAAAATTATATCATATGCAGTGTTCCTTGGCCAACTTAAAATGCCATGTATGTCATTTAGTATGAATGGCAAATGTGCTGAATTAGGGATATGGGGGTTGGAGGTTCGAACCCCAGTCGAAGCCATGTTGATTTTCAAAATGATATCATATGCAGTGTTCCTTAGCCAACTTCAAATATCATGTATTGTATGTCATTTAATAACAATGGCAAAGGGGTTGGATTACAGATATGGAGGTTGTGAGTTCTAATCCCGCTCGAAGCCATGTTGATTTTCAAAATTATATCATATGCAGTGTTCCTTAGCCAACTTAAAATACCATGTATGTCATTTAGTATATCCCCAAAACGCAGAGCTACAACACTTTCAAGATGGCTGAATCCAAGATGGCTGAATTGTTTGGCCCATAACTTCTGACTGGGTGGATGGAGTTTTTCCAAGATTTCTTTTAGCTTTGTTTTCTCAATAGTACTTTGTTTCATCTCTGCCCCAAAAGGCAAGCCCGCTTCCAGCATTTTCTGTGAGAATGCATTTCTAGTTTTTGTTCTAGTATTCTAGAACGAATGCACACACACACACACACACACACACTCTCTCTCTCTCTCTCTCTCTCTCTCTCTCTCTCTCTCTCTCTCTCTCTCTCTCTCTCTCTCTTTCTCTCTGTGTGTGTATAGGGCAGCACTGTGTGTGGTTATGCATGAGCCGCAAGCATCAGGGCCGGTTCTGGCTTATTTGGTGCCCTAGGCGAGTTTGAGTTCTGGCGCTTTTTTATACCTTTTTTATACCTTACAGAACACAAGAGTAATACCAGTAGTAAGCTTAACTAAATGGCATCAAGAACAATAACTGTTTTGCATCAAATGGATTTCTGGTTCTTTTTGACAGGCGACCAACACATCAGATTGAGTCGCATGAAAGTAGCTTCACCCCAGATGAGAGGGAGGTTATCAATGTGTTTGAATTGTAATATGGAATTGAAATGCCAGGAGAGTGATACAGTACATTTGCATGTAAAATGCATGTGTAGACAATAGGCCTACCAAGGAGGTCGGCATTGATAGCCTATCTACACTACCTACAGCATCACAAAGCATGGCAGCATAACAATTTTAATAAGCTACACATTTGTGCTGTCTATGATTCCAAACCAATTTCATTTCTGGACTGGAAATAGTGGTGCATTTGTGAGTAGGAGAATGAGAAGGGGGCTATCTATGTGTTTGAACTGGAGGGACAGGGTGAGAGAAAGGGAGAAGAGCTGTCACGCTTTTGAATTTCATAATATACAAAATATAGTAAATAGCCTCACTTGTCTGCAATACTACATCACTCAGCATGAAAACATGCTGTGCATGGTTCTGTTACATGATTCATGTATGTCATTCTGGTCTGGAAACAATGTTTTTTTTTTTTTTTAAAGCTTACAACAAGCAGGTAATTCGTGTGGATGGAAGGAGATATGGCAGCTAAAATTGTTTTAAACATTGCACCAGTCTTACTTTACATTGCTTGTCAACCTAAGCAAGTATTATGATATCAGGTGGGTGTTAGTGAGTAGTGAGTAGGCAGGCTACTAACAGCTACTTTACTGGATTTCATTGCTTGGCATACTTGGCTAATGTTAGCATGCTAACTAGCGATTTCTCAGATCAAAAACAAAGCTCTTTTCCCCTCTAATTCCAAATAGTAGCCTCATAACTATTAGGCTTTCCATAATCACAAACGGTTGCTGATTAAATCACATAGTTCCAAAACACCCTCTGCAACTCCTGCATCATGCAATGAGTGGTTTAATGAGAACATAACAATTTTCCACCCAGCAGAGCAACACTGCTGTTTGCGCTTGCCTTCTCTGTCTCGAATGAGTCTCCAAAATTCAAAACAGATCGCACGCTGTCACTCGTCCCGCCCCCTTTCTCAGAACTGTCTGTTTATTGGTTCACAGACTTCCCTGAGACAGTTGAAAGCGATATTACTATTGGCTGAGGGGCGTTTTGCCGTGAGGAGCGCTTTCGCCACGCTTTGTTGATTGCGACTTCATAAAAAAAATCTCCATATCGCAAAATTACGCATCGGAGAGCGCCATTTCGGCGCTCCTTCTTCACATTGCGCCCTAGGCGACCGCCTAGCCGGCCTATGCTTAAAACCGGCCCTGGCAAGCATACTACTAGCATATTATCTGTGGAAAGGCATTTTACATGAGTACATTGCTATTGATGGTAATTGCTAAATAAGTGGAGACAGCACGCGCAGGCCTTTGCTGTTAAATGCTGCATGCGATGCAATCAAATTATAATTTCTTACTTTAAGCATACTGTAGACTGGTTTCAATATTTTACCCTCAACATCACTTGTTTTTGAGTCTTCAAGATTGATAAAAATCTGTAATAAAAAAGTAAGAAAAGCATTTGCCCTCTTTTCTACTCCACAAAAGCACATAGCAACAAAGTAACCATAGCAGCTATTCAGAATACTCATCCTTTGCCAAATGTGGAAGGTTGCCTAGAATTCTATTATGCCGTTTGTGCAAAAAAAAACGTATTTATAATCCTGTTCTTCAGTTCGGTTCAATAGCGTGCTCATTTCTAAAGGTTGTCCTCCAGTCCAAAGCACGAGTTTAAATTCCAGCTGCCCTTTCTGCTGACTCTACTGCCTGTAGCGAGCCATCACAAGACACACATGTGTAGTTGTACTGCCTAAAAGTGTTGGGGAATACACGGATGGCAACTAATGCAATGTAGGAAATAAAGAAGAGAGTCAAAGCTTATTTGTGAAGCAAATTGAATCCACTGGACTATGTTGACATTCAAATTGTTCAAAAAAAGGCAGGACGCCAAGGCACTCTTCTTAGATAAAACCACTTTATTGTAGAGGCTAGTTCATATTTGAACTTAAATAATTAAAAATACTGCCACTGCCAACATGTTTCGGCCTGCTACAGGGCCTTCATCAGGGCACAAGGTGAATACAAATTGTTCATTTTGAATCCCTGTGTGGCAGGCATCACGAGTGACACGTGTCTAGTTGCACTGTCTTAAATTATTGGGCGATATGAGCATTGTGCAACTAAAGAAATGAAGAAGAATATAATAGCAGCAATAGTGAGGGGATAACTTGTCAAGCATCAGGGCTCTATTAGACTCATTTTTAAATTGGTAGTTGCCAAAAATGCCTTAAAGGGGTATGCCACTATTTTGGGGCTTAATACAGTTAAAATCGTGGCCAGGGTTTATAAAGGTGGTTAAGTGTCTTATTTTTCATGTAAGCCGTTGTCTTGCTTTACAGTTTTTCTCAATTGGTTTTGTACATTTCTCGAATCTTACTCGCATTTTGCAAAACATCACATTCATTTCCAAAAAAGATTTAACAAGTGGCAAAACACCATGGATGACCTGCAAAACCCAATCTCTTGCTCAAAACCCTTGGCCAATCTCTCAAAACCAGGTTTTTGTGTCTGTGAACGTGTCAGAGCCATCAAAATGTTATGTCACTGTGTAAATGTTTTGGGGAGTGAGATCTTTCATGGATTATCATAACAAAGCATTTTGGAGAACACGACAAAATCAATTGATAATGTACAAAACCACTGAGAATTGTACACAACCATTTGCATGGTGATGAAAGCATTTGCTAAATGCTGAAAACTATGAGAAACGTATTTTACCATGTGCAGAGGTAACAGCAGGAAGTCACAATTGAACAAAAAGTTTTGAGAATGATTATTCTGTTGTGAGAAATGTACAAAACCAATTGAGAAAAACTGTAAGACAAGTTAAAAGAGGGAGTATGTAGCTAAGCTAGTGAAAGTCAATGGATCCGTGTAGCATGCTATATGCTACAGTGATGCATTGACTTTCACTAGCTTAGCTACATACTCCCTCTTTTAATTTGTCTTACAGTTTTTCTCGATTGCTTCCACACAATTTCTGGTACTTCACACACAATTCTCGGAACATCTCACCCATTTCCCAACTCCCCTAACCAATGTCACTGAACACTAAACACAATTCCTTCTTTACACTCACATTTCAGTTTTAAAACACACTCTTTTCAAACCACTACACACAATTATCTGGATTACACACAATTTTCATGAAGGAAATCCCTGGTTGTCACATTGAACACACTGTCATTCAAAATACTAAAATCAACTGCCATACTATGTTCACTTCCTCATCACATGGGCAGACTCTCTTCATACTGGTTTAAAATCTGAAATCATCACCCCATAAGGACACACATTGCATATGATATTGATGAAAACATGAGTGGATGCAGTGAGAAAACACATTTGTTTAGTTGTTGAACTCCAAAATATGTTATACAGGAGATCACTTTGGTTACCTTAATATTTTGCAATAACTTTCAAATGTAAAAATATGTAAAATATACATACATCTGTGTACTCCAAGTCTAAAAATAATATTTCAGTATTTTACTACACAAACATACCCACTATAGTAAGTAGAACACTGAAGAAAACAAGTTTCTACTGTGTGTCAAGTTGAGTATAGAGTTTTACCTTGTGCATATTACTGTTCAATGGTACACATAAGAGTGTATTAAAAAGACTGCTTGTGTGTGTCATTTGAGAACAAAATGACCTTTTTAGAAGAGAGTACATTGTTTTGAGACAAGACATGCATTTTTCAGAGGTAGTGAAGAGTTTTGCCCGTTGTGTGTGAGGTTTGGAGATTTGTGTGTAGAGTTTTGAGAATTCGAGAAATGATTCCGAAAATTGTGTGTAAGCAATCGAGAAAAAACTGTAAAGCAAGACAACACTTAACATGAAAAATAAGACACTTAACCACCTTTATAAACTCCGGCCAAGGATTTTAACTGTACCCTAAAGCGACCGACTGGGGTCATTTATGACCCCGGACACATAATTTCATACACCATTTCTGCAATTTTCATCAGAAAAACTTGTCCTTCTAGGAGTTTGTCAATACATATATTGTGCATGTTGTGAAGGATTTTTGTGAGATTTGGACCATCTATATATGATTTATAATCAAAACACCTCTGGGGTCATTTATGACCCCGAGAGGATCCATGAGATACTCAACATTATAATGTCCAATGTTGTTGTAATTTTCAAACTCTGGTTTTTGTATTTTGTGTCTAAGGGCAGGCCATGGTCAGCAGACCTGAAATATTCATAATATAAACATTTATAGTATTAAAATATAATATATTATATAAATAAATAGGGCACCCCTGCGATTGCCAACGAAGCATATTGTGAGGGCACCCAGGTGGCATTTCCTCTGTTATTGCTCCATATTTGTTGATATCATGGCACAGTCCAAGACACATGAGAATATGAAATGGAAGTCATACTGATGAACAAAGAGGGAGGAAACAAGTCATCAGTGTAGAAATATATGGCGTTTTTAGAATTTTCCTTATTATATGGCTATACACAGGCTGAAGCATCAGTTGAATCATTTCTTTGCTCTAATATATATGGAAGACACCTTTTCACAGCTACAATGTCTAGAAAAAGTTTCAGAGAAATTTTGAGTGTGAATAAGGTTATATGTTTGAGACATGGTTTTGTCTATGTAAATTACCATATTCTCTGATGTTGTGATTTCATAAACCCAGAAATGTTGAGTACCCTAAAGTTTTATTGCAGAAATATCATCTATGGGCCTAATGGAAATGTAATTTCAAATTCTTTGTATGACCAGTGCATGTAAAGAAATTGACAATAAAACCTACTTGACTTGACTTGACTTGACTTGACTTGGATAGAATTTAGCTTGGTTTCCCAAAGTTTCACTTTGATACATTTCCATAATTAGCATAAATATACTGTATTATTATGGTAAGACTACTACAAGTGAATAGGCTAAAAAAAAAAATGATAGATATCACCATGAAACTTTCTCAGTTGATTACTGATGATGAGAGAAGAAAAAAATGTATTGGATGTTTTTTTGTATTTTGATGTTTACATATGCAAATGAGGGCATATATCATATTTAGCATATACGTAACGTATGTAAGTTTGACTAATTTTTAGCAAAACAATAAAATGTTCAAATTCACATTTTTTTGCTTTAGATGAGGGACAAGTATGTGCAAGATGTAAATAAATTTGAATGAACCCTAAAAAAAATATTTATATAGTGGTAATTCTATATAAACTCGGTCAGATTAGTCGCAAAAACAGGCCGGTCGCTTGAGGTTTAAGCCCCAAAATAGTGGCATACCCCTTTAAAGTCTTGGATGTGAGACTAACGAGTAGGGAAAAACTCAAGTAGGAAGTTGTGTTTTATTAACTTTTAAAGTCGCCATTTGGTTTGAAGAAGACGTCAATGAAGAGTCATGACCCCAGGGACCAATGAGCAGGCCTATGTTGATAGGCAGTAAAA
>NC_085871.1:32230092-32250092 GCF_034702125.1 Engraulis encrasicolus
GTCTACACAATGTTATGTATTAAAAGAGTTAGTGTGAAGTTATCATTGCTGTAAGTGTTACCGTAGCAGTGACAATGGCTGTGACAATGCAATAGTTGCCACACTGCCGGTGATGCGGTTGCCACGCCAACAATGGGGATGCTCCACGGGTGCCAGGGAGCCATCTGTCCGTATTTCCTTCTATCTCTTCTTCTCCTCATCTCTTCTCTACTCTCTACTCTCTATTTTCCTTTTCCATTTCTTCTCTCTCTCTCTCTGTCTCTCTCTCTCTCTCTCTCTCTCTCTCTCTCTCTCTCTCTCTCTCTCTCTCTCTCTCTCTCTCTCTCTCTCTCTCTCTCTCTAACACACACACACACACACAAACACACACAAACACACACACAAACTATCTACCGCTCCAATCTGTCATGCTACCTCCCTCGCTGTCTGTCCCCCACCCCTCTGAGGATGCCTGCATGGATTTGGAAAGTAGATGATGATTTCTCACTTTTCAGAAAAAAAATGGACAGAGAAGGAAGGAAAGAAAAAGTACTCAGAAAAAAGGGAGAGCTGTGAGAGAGAAAGAGAGAGGGAGAGCTGTGAGATTGAGAGAGAGAGAGAGAGAGAGAGAGAGAGAGAGAGAGAGAGAGAGAGAGAGAGAGAGAGAGAGAGAGAGAGAGAGAGAGAGAAAGAGAGAAAGAGAGAGAGAGAGAGAGAGAGGTGGTGGCAGGCAGAAAAGGTGAAAATTGTAATGGGTCCCCCATCTCTCTCACTGGTGCTTTATCTGCCGTCACATAGGACATAAATTCGGCCTGCACCACAGCCGCCATGTGTGTGTGTGTGTGTGGGTGTGTGCGTGCGTGCGTGCATGTGTGCGTGTGTTTGTGTGTGTTCGTGTGTATGTGTGTGTTTGTGTGTGTCTGTTCGTGTGTGTATGTGTGTGTGTGTGAGAGACTGTGTATGTGTGTCCTCCGCCATCCTGCTCATTCGCCATTCACCTCCTCTCTCTCTCTCTCTCTCTCTCTCTCTCTCTCTCTCTCTCTCTCTCTCTCTCTCTCTTTTCTTCCTTCTTTGCTTTCTCTATCCTTTACTGTTCCCTTTTTCTTGCTTGTCTTTCTTTCTTTCTTCTTCCTACCTCTCAAATATTCTTTTCCCCATTTTCCCTCTAAAGACCCTCCCACCCCCACCCCACCCCACCTCTCTCTCTCTCTCTCTCTCTGTCTCTGTCTCTGTCTCTCTCTCTCTCTCTCTCTCTCTTCTCTCTCTCTCTCTCTCTCTCTCTCTCTCTCTCTCTCTCTCTCTCTCTCTCTCTCTCTATGTTATAGCCGGCACTCATAAACAACTGGGCAGCTATGATATCTCAAGGGTAGGCGAATGTGCAGAACACACACATACACACACACAGACACAGACACAGACACACACAGACACACACGCACACACACACACACACACACACACACACACACACACACACACACACACACACACACACACACACACACACACACAGAGTAAGCCATGATATCTCAAGGGTAGGCCGAGACGACAAAATTCACACACACACACGCACACACGCATGCACACTCTCTCTCTCACACACACACAGACACACACACACACACACACACATACACACACAAACACACACACACACACACAACCTAAGCCATGATATCTCAAGGGTGGCCGCCAGATTGGACTGCTCCACCTCCATGAAAAATGGATGATGCGATAATAAAATTTCACACACACACACACACAAATTACACACACACACACACACACACACACACACACACACACACACACACACACACACACACACACACACACACACACACACACACACACACACACACACACACACACACACACACACACACACACAAACTCTCATGCCTAGCTACACTTGCACTCACTGGATGGTAAGGTCTTAAGTTGTCCATGTCGATTTTGTTTATCCTACACATCATGAGAAACATTGAAGAAGAAATAAACATAGCAAACATATACACAGTAGCACACGTCTTGTGAAAGTGGCAAATGTAAAAACACCAGTGATGTCTATTGAGCAGTGCACAAATCACTTGCACATGGTCGTTACATGCAAGACGGTTCCTGGTTTTACGAGAGGTGATGTCAGCAGCTTGTCTTTCAGCTCGGACCAAGACTCATATGCTGTTTTAAAGCCAACAAGAACTAGCCTGGTTTTACTATGCCCTCGTACTTTTTTCATTTGAACAGAGGGTATGGACCAGCGGAACTGAGAAACGTTTAGTGGAGGGTGGGGTGAAAAAAAGAGTTATTTTATCTAGGGCTAGGACTTAACATGATTTAATTTCGATTAATTAACTACACAAACATTAAAGCAATTTCGAAAATTATGCATTTTGATCAGACTTATAATATAGTTATATAGCTCTGGATTAGAGCAGTGGAGGGCAGCATTATGCCTGATGGTGTGCAGCCTAATGAAATTGATTTGATTTCTCTCGTCTTTTTTGTAGTCAGCTGTTGATACATCAGGAAATTCTGATTCAGATCTGCTATAGCAACAGAGATGTTTTCTAATTGTCAGGGCTTACAATGTTCGGGAATGTACTTGAAAGCAATGTTATAGTAGTTAACCTATAGCCTACGCCCATGGCCGTAGCCAGCCATGTGAAGTAGGCGAGGTCCATAATGCGCGCGCCGAAATTTTATTATTAATAACAAATATAAATTAAAAATTAATTCATAAAATAAATAAATATATGCTACACAGGCCTATATATACAGTAGGGCCCTCCTCTATGAATGTATATGCCTAATGTGAAATAGTAAATATGTAGACATGTATAATAATAAATATGTTGTAGTTTTCAGCCAACTCAGCCTATTCCCTTTGAATGGCTATGCTTTGGTATCATGCCTCTTTTATCATAAACAGCATTCTCGAAGTCAGTAAAGCCCTTTGTAAGGAAACTAAAGTTTGACCCAGAAGATGCACAATAAGCTACATCCTCAGCCATTCATATTTTTTCTCCCAATGAAATTACACTTCAGCTGTTTTCCTCCAAAGGTACAGGGATAGCTATCTCTGTAGTGCAAACCACCTATTTTGGAGTAAACATTTTTCTTCCTAGAGTCGCATCAAACGTTTTGTTTTATTTTAGTTGTTTTAGTTTAGTTTAGTTTAGTAGGAATAGTTCTTCACAAGCGCAGAAGACAAAAGTCTATCAATGAGAAAGAAAAGTAGCCTATCCTCCGCGCTCCTGAGCCATCTGGTGCGTCACGGCTATGCAGACACAGTAGTCACGGGAGCCTCTTCAGGTGTGGATATTTTACAGCGATTGAGTCTGACGAAGACGTGGCAACGTCGATAGTCTTGGCACTTGTCCAAATTAACAGGAAAATATCCACACCTGAAGATGTTCCAGTGACCTCCATCTACCTTTATCACAGGCTTTCCAATTTACAATCAATGACCTTTCACGGATATCCTATGCTTTTACCTTTATGCAGCAGCTGATGCAGCAGCCGGCCTTCTTAAAACAAAGACTCAAATGGCTTTTTAAGACACCATAGCCTACTTGTTACGCATGAGCTTTAGGTAAACAAGGGTTAGCTTTCTGTTGGCGGAGATCTCACCAAGCGCGTGCTTTCTGATAGCGGAGATCTCACCAAGCGCGTGCTTCATGGGCGCGTTCGTGACGGCACATTACTGCGCAGGCTGCACACGTACACTTTGCCATTTCAATGCATTTTCTAACCAGAAAGCATGGTAATTTTGCGTTGCGCAATGCGCTGTCACGAACGCGACCAAACACTTGCGATGTGGCTGAGTTGCGTTCTCTCCCACGAGTCGCACCACTTGCGATATTAATTAAACTTGTTTACTCGCAAAAACAGAACACAAAGGCAAAACTAGAACACATAGCACATGGAGGTTAACCACAGTTTGCACAGGACGCTTCACAAAGGTTTATAGATGTTTTCGTGTGTTTCAGTTGGTCATATTTGCTGTTAAAATAATAATAATAACAATAATAATAATAATAATAATAATAAAACCTCTCACGATAGGCGAGGTCCGGACCTCGCTAGCCTCAAATGTAACTACGGCCATGCCTACGCCTACCTACACCTATATTTAAAATTTGCACAGGTCTGTTGATCTTGGTTAATTACCAAATTGAAAACAATGAACAATATTTTATTGTTTAGGTTTATGTATTGTACGGAAGCCGAGAGCGGCCGTCGTCACATCTTTTTTAATTCACTTCGTTATCCCGAGATAACGGTATAATTAATTGGAGATCTCGATAAAACAATAATGTCGTGTCACAGGCGGAACTGCATTCACTTGCGTTGTTTCCGAGGGGAACAATATTACAGCGACACCTGAGGTGCAGGTAAACAACAGCTCTTTGGTAAACGCTGGCATGCCAATTCAGTTTGTTAATCAATGTAAAGCAAAGCCATGAGAGCCACTTTAGTAATTAACCACTCTAGCGGTAGGCAGGCGTGCAATTTAAACGCATCAGCTATCCGGAGAGGAACATAGCCGAGAGGGAACAGTGAAGAACTGGAGGAGTTGTAAACTGTGAAATCGCTGTGGAGGACCCCATCACGGACGGGAAACGGTGGACGGAGCCCCCTTCTGCCCTTTGGGTAAGGTAAGTGTCACTTTGTGCGATATACCCCCTTGCCACTGCCTGCCTAATGCTCTGTTGGCCCTTGCTCGCTACACCGCCACCGTAGGCTTAACATTGTGCTTGCAATTGCCTCCTTGCCTTCGCTTGCCCCTGGTAACCCATCGTTGTGTTGCTGTCGCTACCCCCGATACCTGCCAGCATTATAATAATGTTGCTGGCCCATGGCCACCTGAATTGCTGTGCTCGCCCTGTTAACTCCTTTCTGTGTGTGCTGCTATCAAGTCAAGTCAACTGTAGGCCTACTTTATTGTCAAAAATCTATGTAACAGTGTTGGCACAGAACCAGTTTGAAATTGCGTTTGACCAGTCTCCAATGTGCAGTCTCCAATGTGCAACACACACACACACACACACACACACACACACACACACACACACACACACACACTAACCTACTCATACATGAATGTACTAAGCTTATTCTTTCTCTGACACATTCATTCACAGCATGTGCAGTACACAGACAATACACACTCACACATGTGCAATTTTCAAACTCTGTCATATATAGACATGTAGGCTACAATACAATATACGCACACACACACCCAATCGCTTCCCCCAACCCCTGCTTGCATTAATGCTGCTACTCCCCTAGCCACCTGAGCTGCTAAAACTCTGAAGCGCTTGCCCACTGCATGTGCTACTGTTACTATTCCCGAGCCTTGCCTGTATGACTGTTGCTATAGTTCCCCAACATGGCTGTAAATTGTGTCCCCTTATTGCAAGAGCTGCTGCTATCCCCCGGGCCCCTCCCTTTGCATGGGCTACTAACCTAGTCACCTGAACTACTGCAACCGTGCTGTGCTTACCCCTCTTGCCCCACTGGCGTAACTACCTTGCTAACCTCCCCATCTCTTTTTCTCTAGCCCCAGCCCACAGGAAACCAGGCAGCTCCGACCTACTGTACCCCACCCACTCCTGCCGGAACGCCACCACATCTCCCCAACGTTGGTCTGTCTTCACGCGTGAGTCTGTAGTGTTATTATGCTCCCTCTCCCCACCTTAGCCTATCTGTGCTGCTTGAGCTAAAGCAGGGGTGGGGAACCTTTTTCATTCGAGGGGCCACTTCAAATTCCTCCAAGGGCCGTAGAAGTTCTCAGAGGGCTGTACTATGAACACAAACCAGCATATTCCCCTGCACTTCATGTCTATATTGAAGGCAGCAAACTTTAAAAGAGACCACACCTTCTCTAGGCCCCCTTAATATAACATGATTGTATTGCCAATGCAGTTTTACAATGTCATAATTCATGTGAAGGATGCATAACATTAAAATTATATCGGGGGCCGGATAAAACGCTTCAAGGGCTGCAAACGGTCCTCAACACATAGGTTACCCACCCCTGACCATAAGTGTGCCATGTTTATACATGGGTGGTTGACGTTTAAGGGCGTAAAGCAAAAAAAAAAAAAATCAAATTCCTGAAAAAAATGATGGATAAAAATGGGAAAAAATAGAAAAAAATAAAGCACTCAGTGGTCTGTGGAATTTCACCTTAATTTTGCCATTTTTGGGAAAATGTGTCCTGCATCAACACATAGCATAGGCATGTCACACCGCAGGAAAATGGAGTCACACCACAGGGAATTCACTGCATTATGGCCATTTTAATCCTTTTGTATACATGACTGACATCTGAGCTCATGCTAACTTGATAATGATATTGTGTTTAATCTTAATATGTGTTTTCATTAATAAAAAAACTTTTTTTCCTCCTATAAGAACAGTCACACCACAGGACACCATAAAATGAACCTAAGCATTGCGTGACAGAAAGATTGCAATATGAAGACATATTAAGAGGTTAAGAGTCACCTTAACCTTCCACAGCACTTTCCAATAACTGAGGTACTGACTGGTTAGGAGCCAGTCTTTAAGACCCTTGTAGTTGGCCTTGCAGCTGCCCATTCACAAACATTGACATACATGTCACCCCACAGGACGCAATTTGTGTTACGAAATTGAACTTGTAGTTAATATTACTGTCTTGAGTTTTTTCCACATTCACATATCTTAATCTAAAGTTAAGATTAATGCAATCATGCCAACTGCTTCATACATTATTCAAAATGTAGTTGGTTAATTTATATATATATTATTATATATTGTTTCATTAATGTTACAGTCACACCGCAGGAAATTTGACATATAAACCTTTACATAAATCTTACGAAAAAACAAGGCGTCACGTCTCCCACCCACATGCGGGTAGCTGACCAGGAGACCCCACCCCTACTTGGACAGTGACTGGAGCCGACCTGGGGTGCATTTCTCGAAACCTTAGCGGCTAACTATTTTAGCTACTTTGTCGGTTGCAATGCATTTTCCCATTGGCAACTACCCAAGTTACTAACTGGCTACCAACTATGCTTTCGAGAAACTCACCCCTGATCCATGCTGCTGTTGCTGCCCCCATCTCTTCCAGTGCAATTGTTGCAATCCCCCAAGTGCCAAGCCCTGCCCCTATGCATGCTGTTAACCCTTTAACCACCTGAACTGCTGCAACAGTGCTGTGCTTGTCTCTGTTGCTCCATCAATGCATATTCTTTCACTACCCCTGAGCCCTACCTGTATGCATGCTGGAACTAGGAACGGCAACCTGCCCTGGCCCGTTGTACCTGCCCTACTCTGCTGCTGCCCAGGCTTTGTCCCTCTCCTGGCGTGGGTTTGTCATCACGCGTAAGTTTGTAATGACACTTGTGCCTAACCTGATTACAGTGTTGTGTTCTGTATGCCTCCTCTCAGGTCACATTTGATGTAGCTGCACAGCCCGCTGGTACCGGACGGGACCTAACAGATCGGACTATTGCTGCTTTCCCCTCCCCCAAAGACGGGCACCTCATCGGGCTCCCATCCACCCCCTGACCTGTGGACTAGTGCTGTTCTCTCCTGCCCCTTCCAACCAGCTCGCCCAAGTTGATTGACCTACAGTGTGCTGTGTATACCGGTAGTTATTCACCCTACTTACATGGATTGCTGTGTTCTCATTGTGTGGTCTCATTTTAAATTAAAAAAATTCAACCCTTTAATTCTGTAGTCCCGTGTGTCTTATTGGAGGTGTGTCCCAACTCCTCAAGGTTGCTAGGGTAAATTCCAAGTAGGCATTTTTGCCTGGTGACACAGCAGTGCTTTCCAATATGCGACCTTGCGTCCTCCACTTGGGCTTGTGGCCTCACGTTTTGATGATGCCCCGCCTCTGTGGAGAAAACGATTACGTTTTCCCCGCTGTCAGCCTAGCCAAAACAATTTTTGGCGGACTATTCTTCATTTACCATCCTGTTTGAAAATGAGAAAATGACTTTACAATTGAGTTTTGCGAGATATTGAAATATAATGCTGTTGTTTTTGATGTCATTACAATGTATTACTTCCTGGTACGAGGCCACAAGCACAAGTGGAGGACACAAGGTCACATATTGGAACGCACCCATAGACCCTAGAATATCAACATTTGCCAGTATATGCCACTTTAGTACTGAGAATAACCACTGAAGTATGCAAACAAGAGGCACTAGAGATGTCAGAGTAGCGAGGTGGAAGTAGTAGGCTACTACAATACAGTGTCTGAACTTTTGGAGTTGTGTTTACACCCATTTTCACTTTCATATGATGAAATAACTACTTTATAAGGACAGTTAAAAGACAAATCTGAGTAAGTTAACCTGGAGGCAGTGGTTAACTGTTTGAGATCCCTTTGCCTTGATGGCAATTGTGCATCAGGGCTGTTTTATTACTTCTTAACTTTTCCTTTCAGTAGTAGAGTTTTTCTTTAATATTTAAAGACGCACTGTGTAACATTTCCAGTTCATTTCCAGAATTCATGCTGCCCATTCACAAATGACCTTTTTCACTAACAAGCCTGCTTATCACAATCTCACATTGTCAGCCTTATTCATTATGATTGGGAAAGAGCACTTTTCATTCTTGAAAAGATGGATATGCTCCATGTCTGCCATTTTGAATTTCCAGACATTTTCGCTGCAAAACTTATTTTTATATAGTGCTTGTTGTACTTCTTCTCCAGTCCTGTGCTCCAGTAGTACTACATTTAATATACGCTATACAATAATATGTACAATGATACATTTTCAGCCCTGACCCTGTGATTCAGTAGCACAAAATGCTGTGTGACTGTATGATGGTAGCCTAGAGCAAGTAAGGCAGTGTAGTGATTAAGGCAAGAGTCTAGCATTGGGAACAATGAACCCAGATGATAACAGTAATATGTTTTGATCAGTCATCCGCTTCTTCCAGGAGTGCCCTTATCAATGGCCTCAGGTCTTTGTAGAGTTTAATGGCTCCTTCAGCTCCAGGGCGGTGAGTCAAGTTGTGTTCCTCCATCACCATCAAGCACAAGTCATGTAGGTCAATGTCACATGAAATATCTGTTTTCCACTGGCAAATGTCTTCACCTAGGATTGTGCTTATTTTGTCCAGTTCAACTGGATGCAGATAATTCTGTGCATGATACAGCTCAGGTACGTTGTACATCATCACTGGCTTGCCATGGTAGACATCACGTCCATTCCTTCCCGGACAAATGCAATGGTTGTCCCACATTTGCACCACTGTGTCCAGCTCGTCCTGTAAGGCAGGCAATTAGTGAGAAGCATTGTTTACAACTATAATTAACGGCTTTAACCCTTGTAAGGTGTTTGTGTTTGTTGAAGGTGTTGGTCATTTTGACCCTGGCCTATGGAAAATAATGTTAGGGGGGGCATAGCTCGTATTCACCATGTTCCCTTCATCATGCTTGTGAATTTCTGTGTAAATATATTTTTGAGTGAGAGATTCAGAGAGCGAAAGATGAGGAAATGGTGAAGAAAGTGAGTCACTGTCCCGACTCTCAGACTGAGCCAACATTGATGCACAACCCAAAAATATTGGCACTCATTTTCCCACATAATTCACCCCCTGCCTTGTCTACTCAACATGTGGTCACTATTATATCAGAGAGTTTAGACAATATTGCTCTATACCCCCCTCCCCCCAAATGATACTGGTCAAAATGACCCAGCAACACCTCCAGTGTAATAGAAATATGTAATGGGGTTAGCAAGGGGGGTCTCTCGTTTTGCTTTCAGATTCGAAGTCAGTGAATGTCAATGTGAAACAATAATAACAATAATAACTGATATTTTTTCAAACACCTTGCAAGGGTTGCAAATTGGTAGCCAGACTGTGCCCTCCTAGTGACGCAACACCCTCAAGAGATTTGAATGTCGATGATAACCAGGCTAGCAAATTGCTAGTTGCGCACAATGGCCAAACCGTTACGCACAATATTACGCACACATCCACCACTTTATTTCAACCGTTTTACTCTCAAAATAAATAGCATATTGCGTATTGATTCCTTACCTGTATAATCTTCAGGAAACAGAATTGCACAAGACCCTTGTCGACGAAATCACCGCTGAAATCACCCGTAGCTTGGAACTCTCTGAAGACGTCTCGCCAGTAGTCCACGTTGTCTCCTGTACATCCCCCACCAACATTCGATTCTCTGGTTTGCCGTGCTCCTTCCTTGTATAACACAAGGGGGGCCAGGGGCCTCTCCAGTGTCATCTTCCCTGAAAAAAGTCTGTAGTCTGTTGGCATGGACATTTTCTGTTCCATGATCGCAGGATTTTGGCGCAGCCTCCGAGTTTAGAGACAGTTTGCGTAAAATAGGCTGCGATTACGCACGGGTTGCTGTTGGTAGAGTTTGCTTCCATCCAAATTATATACCTCGAAAATCCATCGATGCACCCGTTCACCCCAATGCCAAAGGGGGAGAGCTTGTCATATGAATCCATGTGCCATACGTAATTAGGCTCCAGAACACTGTATGATCTTCGCCGCAGTCTCCTGCCTTTCCGACGCTGCACGGCCACGGGATCAAGGGTGGTCTGGATCTCCGCAACGACATCCCGACAGGCACGGAATCCAGTTAAAAGGCACCTTGCGTGCATCATACGGTAGCCATGAAGCCGTCCTGGTCCGTTCATAAGACTCGAGATGAACTCATACGACCTCAGCTGGATCGCTATATCTCCGTCGGTACAGACGAAGCCGGGCCAGTCTTCTGCGGAGGTGCCGCGGACTAATTTTGAAATTATTCCTTATTAAAAGACTTGATGCAATCTCTGCCTGTGTCATCCCCTGATCAAAATATTGCCTTATTAGGTTATCCATTATTCCAGACATTGTAAAGACAAGCGTTTCAACTATGAGAGCCCCGAAGTCATCAAAAGCTCTTCCCGTGGTGCCTATGAATGACCCATTTGTCAGCTGTTTGCTGATTATAAAAAAATGATTCGTTTTCCCGAGATCACGGAATAATTGTTGTTTTCTCGAGATCACGGAATAATTGTTGTGTTTTCTCGAGATCACGGAATAATTGTTGCGTTTTCTCGAGGTCTCGAATTAATTATATCGTTATCTCGGGATAACAAGGTGAATTAAAAGTGTACTACAAGATGGGCCGCTCTCGTCTTCCGTAGTATTGTCACTTTTTCTCGAAAGTTACAGCACATGTATCTTACTACCAGGGGCGGAGTGGCCCACCTTTTCCCACCGGGAGAATTTTCCCCTTGGCGGCCCTCTTTAAAAAAAAAAAAAAAAAACTGAAAAAAAACAAAGCGAACAACATTTTTTAGTTTTAGTTTTAGTGGTAAGTTTCCTAACCAAAAAGACAAAAGCCACGAAATCTGCAGTCGTACTACATGTGAACATTAGTGTTGTCAAAATATCAACCTGAAGTGGAGAATTGTAGCCTACACCTTGATGAAATGCACAGCCAGTGGTGTAGTCTACGTAAAACGCAGGTATACGCACCCATTTCAAAATTTCAGGGATTACAGTATACCCACTTAAAATTGATTGATCCATTATTTACAATAGCACAAATATATACAGTACACATCAAAAATGCTCAAATATACAGTATACCCACTTCAAAAAGTAGACTACACCACTGGAGCCATCATCACAGTCCAAAGCATTCATAGGCCTACTATATAGGTTAGGCTACATCACGCTACTGCTCCATGCAAATGTGCACTCCACAGTCATTTTTGACCGTTTGAAATTGAAATATCGTTTAAGGAAGACAGGATGAGCATGGGCACAAAGTTTTGAGTATGGGGATTTTTAGAAGAGTAGGCTTACAAAATATAGTAGCCTATAGCTTACAAAAGTCTGTCTACATTGGGCAATAAACCCACCATGCAGCAAATAAGCCAAACCTAGCTACTTCAAAGCACAACCATAAGTCAACAAAATGTATGACCAAACGGTGTAGGCCTACCTTAAAACGCTGTCTTCGTCGCAGCAAATGTCTTTGTTTCTTGCAATCACTCTACTTTAATCCACAGCTTAGCCTACACACCCAGCACTGGTCACATCAGAATCTTGTGTGGTAATTATTTTTTTCCATTTCTTCAGACATAGGCTACATCCTAAATGTACCACATATAAATATATGTATGATAATAATATTATTTCGACTATAAGGAGATATACTGGTAGTTCTAACAAATCAAAACAAAACCCATTGCTTCTGTTAGGTGCAGTTCTCTTCCTTACCACTTGGTGGAGTCTGTTCGTAACCCAATTCAATAACTACAGAGCAAGTGAATCTGGACTGGAAAGACTGTAAACTGTAACAGTCGTGTGGAAATCGGAAAATAACTCATAATTTATTAATATTTCCATCCTTTGGTAACCAATCTGCATATCACAGGTTCTTCAAATACTGAAAACGAAACTGTGTTACTAAGATCTTGTAAACTTCCGCGATCTACGGTGTATGAAAATTATCAGTAGCAAAGGGGTGTGGCCAATTTACTTACTTGACACCGTCAGTGAGGTATTGCCGTCTGGTATGCGGTATAAATACTGGCTAGTCAGCTGACTTTATAACCAAACGGGGAAGTGGAAAGTTGGAACTCAGTATATATTAGCAGAAATTGTCTAAGCTATGAGATAGGCGTCTCTCATTGGCTCCCATTATAGCCCCGTTGGCGAACGCAGCCAAGTAAAAGATGAATGGGAGCCTATTGGGCTAAATGGCTCAGCAGGGATTTGTGACGGTTCTGTTCTCTGGTTTGTAAAGATGTGTGCACATTCTGTACCTTATCATGAACGTTGTATTAGAAGTGAAGTTAAAGGTTCCTGACATGGCTTTGTTCTCCCAAAGACGTGTTAGTTTTGTCCTGCAACACGCTAGCATTCGGCTAATACCTGCTGGCTGAGGAATCTTTGCGACTATTCACGACCAGAGCTGACGAGAGACGTACTCTGACTGATCCTAGCAGAGACATCTACGGTCACACACCTCAAAACCCCCCACCGCCGTCCAACATGTTAATTGAAGGTGCCCAAATTATTAAGGATGAGCGCAGTCATTTCCTTTACCCCATGTACACATGCCGCTTTTCCACCACCTTAAATGCAATAAATAACAGGTGTCCGCAACAATCCTAACATAACTTTAAACACATCGACATCTGAAGTCAGACTTAAAACTACAAAACAAATGGCGTAGTGCCGTAAAGTCGATTGTCACGTGTTATGTCATTGCTATAGTTGAAATAAGGGTCATTTTCACGAATGTAACACTTGACAAGATGCAAACGTGTCGGCAAATGCTTTCACTTACTCATATCTATCGAACGCGACTCCATTGTTTCCAGGGAAAAAATCACACGGGCAGATAGTTCTATGAGAAGGGTACAGCCCCATTGGCACCCATTCATTATTTACTTGGCTGTGATAACATAGCTGCAGTGCCACTCCTGGCCACACCAGCTAGTTGTGGTTCTTGTACAAGATTCCATTTTCTTTGATATTAGTATAATCTCGAAATTTCAGGGCTGGTCAAGAATGCAAGACGGCCGCATGATTATATTTCACGGCCGCGGCCCACCGGGACAAGTCCCCGATCTCCCGACGGCCACTCCGCGCATGCTTACTACTTAGACCTGCCTAATCACCAAACATTAAGTCTTTTTTTATTTCATGCACACATATTCAGTTAAATGATCTGGTCAGTTGAACTTTCACACTGGTCACATGATTTTGGCACATGTTTATCTGGACAGTGTGTTGTTAGGAACAAACTGTCATTTGAAAAAAGCACCCTGGAGCTTCGGAAGGACAGAAAAACGTTTGGTTACTATTGTGAACGCTGGGATTAAACAGCTTAATGTTCAAAACATGTAACCACTCTCTTGTCCTGCTATTCACTGATTTGCCGTTTTTTCTGATATCAATGCCAAACCCTTCCCAGAAAATTGATTCCAGACGCCTTTTCCACATGAAATTAGTCTGAGGGGATGGCAACGCCAGACTAGACCAGATACCATGTTCTCAGCCAAAGTGTTTACCTGTGAACCACCTGCGTCTATCCCTGGGTTGTGTACTCTACTATATGTGGCCAAGTGTCAATCACTTAAATCACAGCCTCTGTTATTACCTTACTTACCCCAAAATGGTAATGACCAAATTCTTAATGGGTTACCTAAAACTTCTTGTATTATTATAGCAATGTTGTTATGATGAGTGTTGTGAGCAAAGAGTGGAATAGGTCGATCGATGGCCCCATCTGCAGAAAGGGCTACTCAGATGAACCTGCTCATACTGCATCCACATTGTCATCACAGTTTAAGGAGAAAAAAGGGTATTTTTGGGTTTGCATCAACACAAACCAACTTTACTTTTCCCGAATGCTCAGATCTCTGGCATGAACATGTTGGTCGATTCAAGATGAATGGAAGGGGAACAGGTACAGTTCTCTGTCCCTACAGACCAAATCCATCTTATCAGGCTGTGTGGAGCTTCTTGTAAGTTTGGAGTGAGGAGTCAGCGCACCTAAAATCCATTTTTTCTTTGATTTCTTTTATTGCATGGCAGGATAATGTTTTGGCCAATGTCTTCAACACAACTGCGGACCCCTAACTCCAAACTTACAGTCAGCCTTTGTCCTGCACCTTTTCCAGGTATGTGCACAATCTTCCCTCTCAACTGTGTGGAGCTTCTTGTTACTTCAAGCCGTACAGTCTGCTTACCTAGGGCCGATTTACTGCATGCATGTAAGCCAATATATTTCTCTCAATTTGCTTCAAGTGTAGCTTTATTGGCACGACTCATTAAAGCAGTGAAGCGAAAGCTGACATTCAACAAAATAGTAAGGAAAGGCCAGGCCAATGTGGACAGTAGGACTTTAAAGATCGATCTTGTGTTGCCCTCCCCCAATGATTGATTAGCCCAGAGAGAGAGAGAGAGAGAGAGAGAGAGAGAGAGAGAGAGACAGACAGACAGACAGACAGACAGAGAGAGAGAGAGAGAGAGAGACAGACAGACAGACAGACAGACAGACAGACAGACAGAGACACAGAGAGAGAGAGAGAAAGAGAAGGAGAGCAATGGAAATGCAATTCTGAGCAATGAAAGTGCAATCTCAGAAAATATATCCTGTCAATCTTCTCAGACCATTGCAATGCAGAAACACAATTGAATATGAATAACCTTTTATTTTTTTAAAGCCTGTATTCTTTTGTTGAATAAACCCAATGTACCACACAAGTGTCTTTCTCTTTAGCAACATGGACCTTTTGACAAAATTGTTATATGACAGCCAGAGTGTTGTGAACTGCAGCTCTCCTTCCTCTCTTCATTGACATCATTGATTGACCCAGTCGCAGTGAAAAAAAACACAATCCAATCAGACCGTAAGCCACCTCTCTCCTAACCAGCACTGTGTTCTTTTATTCATGCAATAAGTGTGAGACTTTCTGTTTCTGTGTCTCGTTTTTTTTATTATTCTTTGCGAATAAAAATAAAAAATATAGATTTTTTCCTCCACCATGTCTGCCCCTCTGATTATTGTGATTCACATTCACATTCTCTCTCTCTCTCTCTCTCTCTCTCTCTCTCTCTCTCTCTCTCTCTCTCTCTCTCTCTCTCTTTCTCTTTTTTTTGAGGGTGTTGCCACTAGGCCCTGAAGTCGTAAGTGTAAACACACATCCACTCACAGCAATTATCAAAGGCCAAGTGTGTGTGTCTGTGTGTGTTTGTGTCTGTGTAGGAGAGAGGGGTGTGGCTGGGCAATTGATCTGTGGGTTTGCTGTTCAGTAAACAAAGCCTCTATTTTTTCACTCTTTTTTTTGTCCCTCTTTCATCTTTTGTCCCTCCTTTTTCTCCCCTGGTGCACATGGCAATTATGAGGCGCGATATAGACTGACTATATATAGTGAGAGGAAGGAGAGAGAGAGAGAGAGAGAGAGAGAGAGGGGAGATAATGGGAGGGAGGGATGGAGGGATGAATGGAGTGGCGAATGGATGAAGAGAGGTTTAAGGAAGGTGATATGGTTTGAGATAAGTGGGGACAGTGTTGCCAGATATAAAATGCTGAATTATTGTACCAAAACCTCAAAATTATCATTTTTAGGGGATTTTTGGGAGGAAATAATCGTACAAGACCGAAATTGCTGTTTCTAGCAGTGCTTGACACTAACTTTTTCGCTTACGAGCCATTTTGGCAAGTGGTTTTCCTGACTCACTAGCCATTGGGCCTTTTCACTAGCCATAATTTCCTTAACCGCTTTAAAATTATATAATAGGCTGTAATAATGTAAGGTAGGCTTATAACACAACATAATATAATATAATATAATATAATATAATATAATATAATATAGGGCCTAATAATTAGAATTGTTAGACCTATTAACTGGCCCATGCATGCATGCTATGGAAAGAAAAGATTTACTGATCTGAGGAATGGCATAGCCTATTGACCATGCAGAAACACCAAGCACAGTGTTGTGGAAGGGCACAAATGTAAGCTACACAAGAGCAAAATATTTTCGTCTTTGATCTGAAGGGCACTTTCTTCATATCACATAGGCCTAGGCTATCTGTGGAGGTCGCCGTCCAAATTGATGCGCAAAGTAGATAGCGCAAAGTCATTGCCAAGTTCGCCTGCCCTCGGTCATGGATGTGGAATAACACCTCTTCTGGAGTATTTGCTTATAAAAGTATCCACTAGAAAGCATTCACGAATGCGGTAACAACAGAAGGGGCTACGACTTCCTTTCATTCCGTTTAATATTGAATGTTTAAAATACAAACAGAGGGGCACCTGCGAAGGGACATGGGACATGCTTTTGTGCAGTCTGGAAGGCTACTACTGCGCGTTGTTTAAGCCGTTTGACAGCGGGAAGAACAGCACAAGAAACGTGGAGGAATATTAAGGTATGAAGACATACAGGCAAATCAGAAAATAATTTAAACCGAACATTATTAATGCCGCATGTGTCCTTGTCTTATCACTGCGCTAATTAGTCTCGAGACTTTCACAAGACGTGTTTTCCTCTCGCCTTGGTCATTTTAATGTCCACTACTACTAAGTAGCCTATTGTGAAAGCCCATTGGGAAACTCCAACTCCCATTGTCATTGTGACACAGCACTCCACAGCATTGTGAACACTGCACACTGCACACAACGAAATTGCATTTTTATGCCTCACCCGTGCAAGGGGGCAGCCCTCAGTGGCGCCCCATGGGGAGCAGTGCGGTGGGACGGTACCATGCTCAGGGTACCTCAGTCATGGAGGAGGATGGGGTAGAGCACTGGTTGATTACTCCCCCCACCAACCTGGCGGGTCGGGAGTCGAACCGGCAACCTCTGGGATGCAAGTCTGACGCCCTAACCGCTCACCCATGACTGCCCTGCTCACCCATGACTGCCCTGCTCACCCATGACTGCCCTGTACTAATGACAGATCGCAAAACAAGTCAGTTGAGATGAACTTCGCTACTTTATTTACACGTGAAGGTTTTAAGTGACATTTCCAAACGCACACTGATGTTCCGGTAGCTCGCTGCCAATCCTCTTCGCCAGACTAGAGCTGTCAGATTCTTGGTGTGTGTGAGACACAGGTGACACGTGACACAGGTGCTTCATGTGTAGTGTAGGCTCGCGAAATCGCATTGTATTGCTTTTGTAGCAAAGACTGTCGGAGGAAAAAAAACTACAAAATGCGGTGGCTCATCATTCAGAATAGTAACGGACCCGCCAGAATGGCTAGTGAACCTTCGGTATCTACTAGCCAACGCCGATATTCACCCGCATTTGGCTAGCTGGCGGGTGTTAGTGTTAAGCCCTGGTTTCTAGGCATCTATATGAACTGAATGAAAACTCGGAAATTATCGTAAATCATGGTTTTTTGATCGTACAGAGGGCAAAATGGACAAAATTATGGTACAACTATGATAATTATCGTACATGTGGCAACACTGAGTGGGGGAAATGGGGAACAAAAGACCACAACAGAGAACTATATACAGTGAGTTATTGTGTGCGTGTGTGTGTGTGTGTGTGTGTGTGTGTGTGTGTGTGTGTGTGTGTGTGTTTGTGTGTGTGTGTGTGTGTGTGTATGTGTGTGTGTGTGTGTGTGTGTGTGTGAATTGGATCCTCATTATTATTACATTGTATGTATTGTTTGGGTTTGTGGCCCTTTCATATGTATTTGTCCTGGGCCCAGCCAAAGCTGTCAGCGGCCCTGTGTGTGTGTGTGTGTGTGTGTGTGTGCGTGTGTGTGTGCGTGTGCGTGTGCGTGGGCGTGTGCGTGTGCGTGGGTGTGGGTGTGTGTGTGTGTGTGTGTGCCATGCGTGCGTGTTAAGTCTGTGAAAACTGAATGCATGTATGCACAATCAGTGTGCCAAAATAGCAACAGTTTTCACTGGCAGGGCTGATATAGAGAGAAAATAAAACCCAAACTGATTGCTCATTCCAACGTTCGCGAGATTCAAAGTAAATGGGCTGCAAAACGGCACGTCTCTTTATGTCTCCATTTCATTTATTTGTTATGTTTACAGCAGCCGTGTCAATTCCATTGATACCCCTCTCCAGGGTAATGTAAGGAAAATAGAATTGAAGTGAATCGCTGGCAGCGCTGTGACAAAATAGGTTTTTGCCCCTTTCAGTTAGTGTCACACACACGCGAGCACACACACACACACACATACACACACATCACAATCACTTAGTGTAGTAGGGTAGAAACTGCCAGGCGTCTTCATAAGGCATTTGATGAAATCTGCAGATATGAAAACGCCCTTCAACATTAACCAGCCGTAGATACAGTTACAGGAATAAATGGCTTTTCTCATTTCATCATTCCCTTCTCTCAGCGGGGGCATGCTTGACATTGACTCTTCATTCTTCTCTCTCTCTTTCTCGCTCCCTCTCTTTCTCTCTCTCTCTCTCTCTCTCTCTCTCTCTCTCTCTCTCTCTCTCTCTCTCTCTCTCTCTCTCTCTCTCTCTCTCTCTCTCTCTCTCATTCATTCATTCTTTCTTTCTTTCTTTCTTTCTTTCTTTCTTTCTTTCTTTCTTTCTTTCTTTCTTTCTTTCTTTCTTTCTTTCTTTCTCTCTCTCTCTCTCTCTCTCTCTCTCTCTCTCAAAACACGCGTTTATATGGTCAACAAATAGGACCCACCTTTATTCGCTGTTGACACATTTGTAGCTGCCAGTGCCGTCTGCTGGGCTCCATTCTGCTTATTTGTGTGTGTGTGTGTGTGTGTGTGTGTGTGTGTGTGTGTGTGTGTGTGTGTGTGTGTGTGTGTGTGTGTGTGTGTGTGTGTGTGTGTGTGTGTGTGTGTGTGTGTGTGTGTGTGTGTGTGTGTGTGTGTGTGTGCGTGCGCCTGTGTGCGTGTGTGCGTGTGTGTGTGTGTGTGTGTGCGCGCGTGTGTGTGCGTGTGTGTGTGCGCGCACGCGCGCGCGTGTGTGTGTGTGTGTGTGCCTGTGTGTGTGTTAGTCTAGTTGTCAGGGCCTCCTCTCCTCCACATTGCTCATGTGATTGAAATCAATAACCCCAGCATGAGTCTTACACCTGTCCGTGCATATGTGTGTGCGTGTGTGTGTGTGTGTGTGTGTGTGTGTGTGTGTGTGTGTGTGTGTGTGTGTGTTTGTTTGACTGAGAGAGAGAAAGAGAGGGAGAGAGAGAGAAAGAGATTGAAAACTGTGTGTGTGTATGTTTCTGTGTCTGTGTGTGTGCGTGCGTGCGTTCGTGCGTGCGCGTGTGTGTGTGTCTGTGTGTGTGTGCGTTTGTGCGTACGTGCGTGTATGTGTGTGTGTTGGAACAGATGAATGGATTGCCGCTTTGAGCCCAGGGCATCTGTTACCAATTACAAATGATGAGCGAAGACCCACTTTACTCAATTGATGTCAGAGAAATAAGATAATGACCCAGATTTCACACTGCACAGCGATACGTTTCTGGCCCACTTCGTCCTAAATTTAATTATTTCATCTCCGACAAATACCCAAA
>NC_085871.1:32255092-32262592 GCF_034702125.1 Engraulis encrasicolus
AGCTTAGCAGAGACTCTGAACCCTTCTTGACATTTGCCTACTTTCAATATCCATGATGTTTTTTTTGAAAGGTCTCAAAAGTATTGTATATTTGCATTCCAATGGGTAAACTCAGGTTGACTGCATTAGTCAGGCCAAATAGTATGGCAATGCAATGGAGACCAAGTTGTTGAGTACTTAATCAATAACAAGGCCAATGTCATTTGGCGTAACCATGAGACAGTGTGCTTCTCTCCACAGATTCAGTCCTATATGTCATTTTAAAACAATGAAACGAACCAAATCACTGTGAATGACTGTCAATGAACGTTTTCATGGCTTTGTTATCGATGGAGGTACTCAACAACTTTTGACAAAAGAGCACGCGCACACACAGCCCTCCACTAATAAACAAATCACTGCCCTCCAGTAATGGACTGTGACAGCAGCAGCCTCAATAAAACAAGTGCCATTTGAACTGAAACGACATGTTTCTCTCCACAGGTTTTCAGTCCTATGTTCTATTTTAAAACACACGAACAAATGATGACAATCACTGAATGACTGTCAAAGAACAGTGGCCCTGTTATCTCAGACTGGTTACAAGTTCAGTCCTGCAGCTTAGCAGAGAGATTCTGAACTCTTTTTGACATTTGCCTACTTTCAATATCCATGATGATTTTTTGAAATGTTTCAAATGTATATTTGAGTTCCAATGGGTAACTCAGGTTGACTGCGTAAGTCAGGCCAAAAAGCATGGCACAAGCCGATGCAATGGAGACCAAGTTGTTGAGTACTTCAACACCATCAATAACAAGGGTGATGTCCTGTGGAGGGGAAAGATCGTCATCACGGAGAACAAAGATAGCCATGGCGGCATTTTGAAGTTCTGCCTCCGCTTCTTCCTTTTGGACAACCTAAAATCAGATAATTCCCCATGAAGGGGAGAGGGAGATTACTCATTGTACTGAGGCCAAGACACATGGCCAAGCGATAACCGATAACATAGTAAATTGTAAAACGATTTCCACAAAATTTGACCCAATTGATTAAGTTTAAAGGCATTTAGATTCTTGGCAAATTCTAATGCGCATACAGCTGCTGCCCACAAAATTAGAATATCATGTAAAAGTTGTTTTATTTCCACCATGTCAAGAATGTTAAACGTTCATTCATTATAGATGCATGAGTCACATCTTAAATCTTAATTTTGTGGGCAGCACCTGTACACTTCTGACTTGAATGAAAACACTATTTAAGTAGATCCCACCGCACTCACGATTAAAAGGTGCAAAACAAAACCAAAAGACTGTTTAAACCAGAAAAAAAATGTCTGCAAACTTAGATCCTTTTGCTCATTTTAATGGCCTAGCTTTCGGTCATAGACCTTCCTCAGGGCACAATTTTTTCTTGTTTAAATGAAAACACTGATACCATTTTCTACAAAAAGAAGTGATTTTTCTTGTATAAATACCATTTCCAAAAGTATTTGCTCATCTGCCTTGACTCACTTATGAACCATCCCACTCTTCACTCATATGGTTCAATATGATGCTGGTCCACATTTTGCAGCTATTACAACTTCAACTTAATGTTGTCTTAATGCTGTCCACAAGGTTGGGGATTGAGGTTTTAGGGATTTTAACCATTTTTACAAATGGACATTAGTGAGTTCAAATACTGATTTTGGCTGAGAGTGACTGGGTCTTTATCCCAGGTCTAAATCCTTCCAAAGGTGTTTTGTCAGGTTCAGGTAAGGACTCATGAGGCCAGTCAAAAGTCACACCAGACTGCTATCAATTTCTTTATGCACCTTTCCTTGTGCACTGTCATGTTGGAAGAGGGAGAGGCCCCTTCTAACCTGTTCTCACAAGGTTGGAAGCATGGGATTCCATGCTCTCAACCTTGTGGGAACAGCTTGAAATGGCCCTCTTCCTCTTTCAACATGACTGTGCACCAGCAGACAAAACAAGGTCCATAATGAAATGGATGAGAGTCCTGTGCAGAGTCCTTACCCGAAACTGACTATAATACCTTTGTGGATCAATCTAGAGCGGGGGACTTTGAACCAGCCCTCTTCAAACATAAGGGTTTGACCTCACCAACGTGCATTTGGAAAAATGATCCAACATTCCTTGAAAGACACTGACCAATCATATTCACAAAAGAGTTGAAGCTGTAATAACTACAAAAGGTGGACTGGCATCATATTGAACCCTATGGGTTAGGACTGGGACAGCACTTACGTTCATGTGAGTAAAGGCAGGTGAGCAAGTACTTTTGGCAATGTCCTTATCAAAATAATTTTGAAATTTGGGAATAAATGTATAAATCCTTTGTCATGCACAACTGGAGAGCTTTTGTCCAATTTTATGTCAGAGAATGAGACTGGTTCTCCTCCCCTCTACAACGCCTACTTTGCCAGAAAACACCCTGATCTCAGAGCAGTCACTTACCAGGTACTCTTTGATCAGATGCCCAACTTCTTCACCCAGGTAGATCACAAGTGACTTCAGGATGCACTCTCTTCTTCTGTTCAAGTCGACACCCTGTAGCAACAAAGCCATATCAAAAGATAAAATACAGATCAGCTTTCAACTCACTAGAGAACTGAACTGATAAAAGAGGAGCTCCAATGCAATACATCTGTAATTCATACCTGATCCAAAGGCTTAAGGACGTCTCTGATTTTCTCCCCGATGGCACCACCTTTTTTCCTCAGGACCTGAAGAAGCTGACTGCTCTTCTTATCCAAACCAGCAAAGAACCGTGCTTGTAGTGGTACTGTTGTGATCCTTAGAAATTCCGCATTGATCTGAAACACAGATTAGACAACACATTTCATGTTAAGGGATACAACTGGCAAAGTTGAAAAAGACCAGGACAATGGGTGGTGTGGTGGCTGGTGCCGATCCTTCCCCATCTCTCTCCCCACTTGCTTCCTGTCTCTCTCACTGTCCTGTCACAAATAAAGGCATAAAAAGCTAAAAAAAAACATCATACATGCACAAAAATGTACACACATACATATACATATGAAGAGTTTGGTTCCTGATGCCATCATAAAATTGGATTTAAAAAATAAAAATAGAAAAATGTATTAAAATGGCTTTAGTGCGTTTTTCAACCAAACTCTTCATACATACACATTTTATATATATATATATATACACACACACACACACACACACACACACACACACACACACACACACACACACACACACACACACACACACACACACACATACATACACACACATAGGAGAACAGTGTTGGCTGTTTGTTGACTTGACCCTGGAATAGAGAACAGATTTTGACAGTGAGCCTACCTCATCTTCTTGAAACATCGCTGGCCACCGCTCCTGGAGTTCTTCCACCCTGGGCTGTTTTTCCACGATTTCTTGGCGACGGAGAGCAAATGTCTTGGCCATTTTCTCACGTACGATCTTCCCATTGTTCCGTTTCTTCACCTCCTTCAGAAGTACCTGTCGCTCCATTTCAAGATTATCTGCAGTCTCGCCAACTGGGTAGGACGGCACATGGTTGGCCTCACCACGTTTAGGTCGCTTCACATTTTTTGCTGGATAGGCATCAGCTGTAGCTTTGGTCTTTAGGGAATTGACTGCTAGCTCAGGACATCCAAGTCCCTTCAGGTGGGTACGAAGGTTTCCCATCTTGGTTTTAAGTCTCTGTGTCCACCCATAGCAGCCATTCCAGGATCCTGGCTCTGCCAAACAGGGATGCTTCTTGATCAGTGCCTCTGAAACCTCACAAACGTCTGCATTGTTTGGGTAAGCTTTATACATATAGATTTGATCAGACAACTTTTCCAAAATGTCTGACTTCATCCTCGGACCGACAGTCAATCTTGTTCCCTTTGCCTTAAAGGCAGCATTTCCTCTCTCTAATTGGACTTCAGTGTCATAGGAGAAGCTTGGAACGGGGAACTCCTTTGGCCATTGCCCTGCCCTTGAAGAATGACCAGAGGTGGGTGACGAGAGAATTAATGTGTCATCAGTATCGCCGGAAATGGAACCGGAAACGGCATCATCACTACAGCAGCTAACATTGACGGCTGTCTGTTCAGGAGGTGTATCATCAGGCAAAGGGATCACTTTGATTGTACACAGATCCTCAAGTTCGGTAGTAGATGTTAAATTAACAAATATGTCACCAAAGTCTTTGTCCTGGTACTGGATCCTAAAGTTTCCCCTTAATCCACAAGCTTCTCTCACATCATCAACAAGCTGGTCCACGGACTCTGGAATCCCATTTGGCAGTAACATTTTCCTTTTGTCATCTTCACTAAGAAAAACCAGCAGCTTTGCAGCCCTCTTCACAGCCATGCTTAAGAGCCTGAAAGACAGGGAGAGAGAATAAGATTATTCATGTGAAGCTGGCTTTGAATGTTAGGTGGACACATCATTTAAGCAGTTATCAAAGAGCAACGAATGCTCGAATGCCCCCCTCCTCCTTTTGAGGTCACCCCCCCCCAAAAAAAACATTCATTCCATCCCCTCTACATACCTCCCCCCTACCCCATGCTGCGCCTTCGTCCTCCTTCCCCTCCATCCATCTCCCTCCTCTACTCACCTTCTGCCACTCCACTTTCAACCCCCCCAAAAAAATCTCCTTTCCCACCTCCCTCTCCAAGGAATAACGCGTCATAATGCACAGAAATTAAATCAACTGCTCAGGCAGTAATAACTAGAGCTGCACGATTAATCGTTTTACAAAATCGTGATACCGATTCACACATATACACGATTCACTTTTTGAAGGATTTTTCAGGTTTACCTTTGTTATTTTTTTCATCATGAGCCGCGTTTCCTCTGTTTCCATAAGGTTTATTGCTGTTGCTTACCAACTCAACCAACCATGAAAGCATTTGCGCATCATGTGATGTGTGATGTGTCATGTGATGTGTACGCAACAGCAAGCTTTCTCCATAAACCAATCGAGAATGGATCAGAGTTGAATAGATTTAACTTCGGAAAAAAAAACGTTCAGAAAATCGTTCTCAATTTCTAACAAGAAAAAAAACAAAATCAAGAAAAAATTCTACACTTTTTTCCAGAATCGTGCAGCCCTTGTAATAACCACAGTATAATCATACACATTTTAAAACACAAGTCACAATGTCACCTTAAACGTGGATATATCTTTTTGGAACCACCAGACGCCTCCCCTGAATCGTGTAGTCAGCCAGTGGGTATGGGTCATTAAGACTGTGGTGTTCCAGAAGAAGAATTTGTCTAGCCGACGTTGTCAGTATAAAAGCTCTGTAATGTTCTGTGTACCAGGCATCAAGCTGTCTGACAACAAAAAGTGGCTTTTCCTGGAGAATGATCATCTGAATGATCTCACAAAACTCTGGCAAGCCTGCAAGCTCCCCATGTGAAATGATCATGCCCTTCCTGTAATTATAGGCTTCATAAGTCACATTTTCCGCCATGCACAGAACATCCAGGTTTGGGTGCTTCTCCTTCACAGCACATGATATTTCCTCACACAGAACATCAATGGGAATGGAAGAAACATTTCCAACTTTGAGAGTTGATGTCGGTAAGCTGCTCAGGTGCAGATGATGGGCTATATGAAACTGATGCCGCTGTGACAATGATAGGAGAACATTTTTGAAGCAGTTCGTGTGACGCACAACCCTTTTAAAGAAGCTGTGTTTAGATTCGAAGCGCATCGTCCATAGCTCAACCAGGGGACCAAACTGCTCAATAAGCTGAGAGTAGTGCTCCAGATAGTGGTGCTTGGGCAGAATTTTTTGATCAGGGAAAACTTCTTGAAATCTCAGTCTGTGTTCAGATATTTTACTATCCAAATAAGCTACAGATTCTTTGGTGTGAAAAGGTGCAACTACAAGGTCCACAATATCCTTCAAATCAGTAAGGACCTGCCAGGCAGGTTCATCAGCAGGGACCTTGTCTCCAATCAACAGGGGTAGGAATCTCACTAAACTCCAATTCTCGTGTGCATTCCCTCCAATCCTTTTCTTTGTTGAAAATGCAAGAGGCACAGGATGGGGACGATTATTTTTATCACTCCACTTGAAGGGAAATGTTCGGATTGCTTCATTCAGGTTGTGCAATGTAAAATATTTTTTACCTACAAAGACAGCCAAACACAATGCTACTTCAACAGGGATAATACCCTCAAAGAGGTCATGTGCTATGTCAGGGGGAAAACCTGTAGTCACATTAAAGTATGACAGTCTCTCTGATAACACACAAACCCCTTTCACACCAAAATGAGGTACTTCCCCTTCTCTCACAGCCTCAAGATGAGCAGCGTGAACCCCCTTGGTTCTCAGACAAAATGCTCCTGAATTAACTTCTATGGTCTGAAATTCTTCACTCTTTGCTGTGCAAAATCTACACACATATGTCCCTGAGAAATTCTCCACGAATCCTGCGATGCTATGTGCACCGAGGTTGTCAGCAACAATGCACTGAACAGTGCCCTTTAAAGTCTTTCCCAGCTTAGAGACATAAACTCCATGTTGCTCCAATGTGACAAGATCATCTAACAGAGGCTCAAGCACCTTTTCATACCCATACTGCTTAACATCATTACTATTTATCAAAGCAGCTAAATTAATGGACGACAGGGATGAGTGATACCCTGGAGGTAAATTACCTAAAATCCAATAGACACCCAAGATCTTGTGTATTTTCTTGGATGTGCCAAGGGGGTTACAAATTTCAAATTCATCAGCATACAATATTAATGAAATTGCAGTTTCACTAGAGAGCAATTCATTCTGCTGAAAGTTGAGTGAATCAAAAAAACATGTATATTTCGGTCCATGACCTCCCACATGACGAAACTTTAAATTAATAGCTTTATCCAGTATTGGCTGGCAACTAAGAATCTGCTGCAATGCCTTGAGTATTGGGACATACTGGAATGACCTTTTACTCTTTTGGTCTAGCACATACTCCACCGGTTCTACAACACTGAAATTATTTTTGTAGTATACCTTTCTTTTCCAAGATGTAGAGAGAGGACCTGTATCTCCAACTGCGCTTTGAATGGGACTTGATTCACACAGGACAGAGGCTAACTCCTGTACCACTGTAATGTCAACTTGGCAGTTATATTTCTGCAGTAGCTGGGTTATTGTGTCATAGGTTACAGGGACTGAAACTACTCTGATCAAATAGTGCAGCTCCTGCAAAAGATAATCAATGGCCACACTAGGGACCAGGAAAACATGCTCTAGTTTCAATAGCACTGAAGCAATTTTGTGTTCTATACTGGACAAGTCTTCAGTGTCAAAGGCTGAACTAGCTTCTTCATTCTCTGAAAAATCCTCGTGTAAATTATCAGCATTAATGTCGTCAGAGGAATGGTGGGTTTGTTGTGCTCGCAGAGTAAGTTCAGCTTTTAAATCACTTACAGAGGCCAACCTGTGCTTTCTGTACCGATGAGTCTTGAATGAACCATAGACATTGGTTTTGTACGAGCAACTTTGAAAAATGCAAGTTAAAGTCTCATGGTTTT
>NC_085871.1:32280092-32282592 GCF_034702125.1 Engraulis encrasicolus
AATGACATTATACGAAAACACATCAAAGCAATGAATCAATGGAGAGAGAAATTATTTTCTGGTCAACCTTCCTTTATTACCAGGGATTCACGTTCTTCAATTTGCATCAATTCAAAGCAATATTTGAAAGGAAAAAAGTGTCCAGGCACGAAAAGAAAATCTGCAAAGATATTTTACAAAACAAATGAAACTTGATCAAAAATAAACATACAGCAAAAGTCATGAGACATTGCTTCTCTAAATGGTCTATGCAGCACTTTTTACATTGTATTGAGGAAAGGCAGATACAGTATTGGCAATAAGTCTTTGTAAGATAGGATAGCTAAACACATACAGTGTGCAATTATGTGTAGGAATCACCATGTGAAAGAGTTCAAGATGAGGTACACAGCATTTCTCTGAATGAAAAGAAAGACAGGCAACTTAGCATTCAGTTACACATTAACACATTACAATTATAATGTGAAGACATTGCAAGACACAGACTATACACTCCAAAGAGTTGTGAATCCAATATTCATGCAATGTGCAAAATACAAACATGTAAATGAAGTTTCCAGTTCAACCCAATCTGACAAAATATGTAGTAAAAACAAAGGAGATACGCACTCTGTGCTTCTAAATTAACACTCCGGTGCAACCAGAGCAGGACTAAATGATAAGTACAAAGGAAAAAGAATCTGGTGCCACACGGATGTCTATTTTCTGTTATTTAATTTTTCAGTGCAGTAAGACTAACGTCTCGACATGCGTCTTCATCCTCTGAAGACGCATGTCGAGACGTTAGTCTTACTGCACTGAAAATATAAATAACAGAAAATAGACATCCGTGTGGCACCAGATTCTTTCTCCTTTGTACAAAATATATAGTAACTTGTAGACCTACTGTCTTTTGGCTTTTTAAGGAAACATGAATGGTACACATATTCAAAAGAGAAACAGAGGCTTACCATTTAGGTTTTCGTTCAGTCACCTACAACCATAGAAAAAAGTAAGAAAAACAAATTACTCATGTTGAAATACATTAGATGAATCTTTCATAAAAGATGCTTGTTGACATGCAAGTGTCCGTCACTGCGCAGACCTTTGTTATTTATGTTAATTTTGAAGTTTTTGATCCAGCACATGAACTTGAGATGTCCAGGCACACTCTCTTTTTTTGGACCATGTTCGGGCAGTAGGCAGATGGAGGAGTATAGCTATTATTCATCCCCCCCATTACTTACCCATGACTGCCAGAAACATGGAGATTATTGGTGTCCCTGAACTGTGTTTTCAATTCAAGTTAATGAACTAAAAATTAACCTTTCATGAACATATGTGGGAGATTATCACTGAACGAAATAAAACTTTTTCCCCGACCCTAAACTTGTAGAATATGTAGAATATGACTAATTCATAGTCATGTAAATAAATAGTATACACATATGTGGAAAAAATCTGAGACCACTTGAAAATGTTCAGTTTTTCTGATTTTACTATGTATATGTAAAGGAGGCCAACTATCAAAGTGTGAGGTGGAATGTGACGGAGGTCATCTTGCACCTGTTCACCCCCCTCGGGCATCCTCGTCAACTACAACGGTTCGGCAGTGGGAGACACAGTACGATACCGCTGGGCCAAGAGACTAGTCTCTCGGCCCAACGGCACGAGACTGTATGAGGCTATCAGAGGGAGGTTTACCAATGTTCCACGCCAACTCTGTGCTAGTTAGCCTCCTTTACACTCTCCCCCTTAAACCTCACTCCCATCCGGGTCACGGCACCACTGTGACTGAGGTCATCTTGCACCTGTTCACCACCCTCGGGGATCGAACCTGCATCCTAGTCAACTACAACGGTTCGGCAATGGGAGACACAGTACGATACCGCTGGGCCAAGAGACTAGTCTCTCGGCCCAACGGCACGAGACTGTATGAGGCTATCGGAGGGAGGTTTACCAACGTTCCACGCCAACTCTGTGCTAGTTAGCCTCCGTTACAGGAACGTTAGTAAAAACCTCTCTCCCAAAGCCTCAATACAGTGCGGTAACTGTGGGGTAGCTGACCGGTCCTTTAGCTCAGCAGTCTTGTATTGTGCCTCCCATTGCCAAACCAGATGCGTTGATGAGGTGGCCGGTTCGCGGCCTGAGGAAAGTGAACCGTGCAGGAACACCTCGGTCATAGATAGGTGTGTGTTTGAGTAAAACAAACATTGCTATTTCATTCTATGAACTGCTAAATGCATTTTCTCCAAATTTCTTAAGAAAATATTGTCATTTTTTTCCACGGCTGTATATTGAAGTATCCAGATACTCACTCTGTCTACAAAGCCTCCGGGACAAGTGCTGCAGAGCGAAACAGATTTTGGTCACCTTAGAAATAAGAGAGAGAGAGAGAGAGAGAGAGAGAGAGAGAGAGAGAGAGAGAGAGAGAGAGAGAGAGAGAGAGAGTTAGCGAGTGTTGCTCAAGGTATTGCTGAATGTTACTTTCTGCTCTATAAAGGAAACGGACATTAATTAC
>NC_085871.1:32287592-32315092 GCF_034702125.1 Engraulis encrasicolus
TGAAGAAATTATCACCAGCAGACACACGCAATACGTAAAAAGTCAAATTAGGTCCGTCAGGGCCCTACTGTGGCACAAATGGTAGGGCACTCGACGGCTATGCGGCTGACCCGGGTTTGATTCTGTCCCAGCTCCTTTACCGGTCCCTCCCCGTCTCTCTTTTCCCACTCGCTTCCTGTCCACGTATTCACTGCATTGTCTCAAATAAAGGCAAAAAGCCCTCAAAAAATGTAGCCTAATAAAAAATGTCACAAACCATTATGAACGTAAGCCGTTCACTGTTAAGCATTTGATTGACAATAGAACTGGTGAGGGAATGGGTGCCACCACTCTTCTGTTCGGCTTAAAACCAGATTCACAAACACAGTATATAGGCCTACTACATTCTATTCTACTGATTCTAATCACACCTTGCCTGTCCCAACCTGTAGTTCAGCACAGCTTCGTGAACTCCACTACTAGGTCTGGGAGATTCCATTTCTACAGTCAAAAAATAATTGGAGCATATTTCTTCGATATCAACAAATTCCTTCAAAAACCTTTTCTGTTGATCTCCAAAGTGTCGATATAGTCTATAATATGTCCTGTGACTCCTCAATGCGTGCTGCCATTGATATTGAAGCAAAAAATGCTCCGATTATTTTTTGACTGGAGAAATGGAATCCTGCTCCCAGACCACTACCAGGGGGGCTGGCACCTGGCAATTTATATAAGTTGCTGTGTGTGTGTGTGTGTGTGTGTGTGTGTGTGTGTGTGTGTGTGTGTGTGTGTGTGTGTGTGTGTGTGTGTGTGTGTGTGTGTGTGTGTGTCTGTGTGTGTGTGTGTGTGTGTGTGTGTGTGTGTGTGTGTGTGTGTGTGTGTGTGTGTGTGTGTGTGTGTGTGTGTGTGTGTGTGTGTGTGTATGTGTGTGTGTGTGTGTGTGTGTGTGTGTGTGCAACTGGTATTTGGCCATACGTGAATGCCTACAAGATCCACTAGCACTCAAGCAGGCAGATAAATCATACAAAGCTGAGTTCTGATTCTCTTGAAAAATCACACACACACACACACACACACACACACACACACACACACACACACACACACACACACACACACACACACACACACACACACACACACACACACACACACATGCATGACCACGCACAACCGTCCATGCACTTGTCGCTGTGGGCAAAACAAAAATCACACACATAATAGGCTGATGCAACGTTAACACACATGCCCACACAAGCTACCTTTTTTTTTCCTTTTTTTTTCATTTATCTGCCTGCTTGAGTGCTAGTGGATCTTGTAGGCATTCACGTATGGCCAAATAACAGTTGCACACACACACACACACACACACACACACACACACACACACACACACACACACACACACACACACACACACACACACACACACACACACACACACACACACACACACGTCAACCTTTCACAGGCCAATATGACGCAATACACGCACCTGCACAAACGCACACAAAACCTTGTACAGTTTTCTGCAACTGTTTATGCAGAAAAACAGTATCTCTGACACAATTTCTAAACGCTTACACCACATATTAAATTGAGAAGAAACTTGACACTAATCCACAGCTTTGGCACTGTCGTCAATCTCCATTTTTTGCACATCTGTATTTCCTACCTAATGAACAAAAATCTAATCAGGAATCAAAGTATCAAAGTTCATGTTTTTCAGATATGCACCTGTTTTGAATTTTGCTGTTTGAAGGGTTTTTAGAGAGTGGGTGTGTCTGTGTCTGTGTCTGTGTCTGTGTCTGTATGCCCAATGCATCTATGCCGCTTCTTTGCTGCTTACGTGTAATATCACTGATATCAAAGCCACTGCCCTCTCGAGTCTGGTAGAGCAAGATGCACAATATCACCCAAAGCAAAAATAGCCCATCGTTTCATATCATTTATTCATTTCTATTATTCATTATTTATATTGACTCATTATATATTTATGCGCTTATGTGTTGTCTTGGTTGTTTATTGCCTGTGGCAGTGGTGGTAAACAATTGTAACAAACTTTTAAAAAAACAGCCGTACACTGTACACTAGAGACCTCAAGTTGTGTGTGTGTGCATGCGAGTGTGTCCGAGTGCGTGCGAGTGTGTGCGTGCGTGCGAGCGTGTGTGTATACCTGCGTGTGTGTTACAGAACAAGGAGAGGCCGGGGGGACTTTGTCTGTCAAGCGAGGAGGACACACCCTCATTTCCCATTCAGCAACAACACCAGTTACACTCACACGCCTCCTGCATTACAAGCAGAAAAGTACACACACACACACACACACACACACACACACACACACACACACACACACACACACTTATTCACTCACACACATGCGTGCGCACACACACACACACACACACACGCACACACACACACACACCTGCACACTCATGCATCGCACACACACACCTGCACACACACACACACACCTGCACACACACGCACACAATCTCGAACATGCACACATTACTGTCTATGGTATCTGTCTTTTCTCTCAAACACTGAATACGCACACACAAAAATACACACACACACACACACACACACACACACACACACACACACACACACACACACACACACACACACACACACACACACACACACACACACACACACACACACACACACACACACACACACACACACACACACACACACACACACACACACACACACACAGCGGGATCGTGGCGAGATGAATGGAAAGAGGCGAATGTTTTGATCTGAGTGCATGCAGGAAATATGAGGGCCGTCGTCATGGTGATAAAGGTCACAGCAGAAGTTAGGGCACAAGTCATGGCACGCGCACAACCACACACACACATGGTTACATGGCAAGGGCGCAGGTGATGGAGGGTGGCGAGTACATGTGATAGAGGTCAGAGCCAACACACACACACACACACACACACACACACACACACACACACACACACACACACACACACACACACACAGACACACACACACACACACACACACACACACACACACACACACACACACACACACACACATACACACACACACACACACACACACACACACACACACACACACACACACACACACACACACACACACCAAGAACAAGAGCAGATGGATAGACAGGTCATGTAAATAGAAGGCCATGATAGGTCAGGTCTGTGCGTGCGTTCGTGCGTGCGTGCATGAGTGCGTGCGTGCGTGCGTGTGTGTTAGAGCATGGCAACCCGACCGAAGCCCGACGGGCCTGGTCGGAACCCGACGGGCCGGGCCGGACTCGGACAACAAAAATAGAATATCTGTCGGACTCGGGTCGGGCTCGGGCTTGAAGCAAACAGACATTGTGAAAATTGTAAGCAACCAGAGGAAACGTTTCAGTTCATGCAAACGGCAGTTTTGTGATTAAAAAATAAGTAATTGAATATGCATAAATGAAAATGTTGGTAGGCTACTGTGCCAGTGATTATTATTGGCTGTATGCACGCGCCAGTTACCAGTGGCAACATTTGGACGCCCACTCCGAGTCAGCCGAGCAGGGATGCCGAGTGAACTTGCTTGCCAAATCAACAGTTGTCAGTGAACGCATGGTCTTTTGCTGTAGGCCTAGTGTAGGCCATGCCTTCGAGGCTGTCTTGAATGTTGAACATAAAATGACGAAGTTTGTCACTGCATTGTTCGCCAAGGATTACATTTCCAGCATGGGGCTAGCAAGGACCATAATATGGATAACTAAGAAGACACACACGCTACGTGGAGTGTAAGGTAGGGGCTGAGAGGTTTCCTGTTACTATTTTGTCCGCTGTGACATGTCATGTCCTTCACGTACAGTAGGTTCTTAATTGGTGTCACTTTTACTGTAGGCTACAGTTGTAACTATGTGCGTGCAACCTTTCCTGATTTTGTATTGACCGCATGGACATCAGGGGAAATGGCATTCTCTTGGAGGGCGAAACAGGCTACTTTTCTTCGGGGTTAGCTTATAGCCCCATGTTACTCATTGCGCAGCTCGCGAGACGCCTGACTTGGCGGCTCGCAAGGTTATAGAAAAAATATTATAGCCCAACACAATCAACAGACCTGCATTTAAAATCTGCCATGCCTACATACATATTCAATGAACACGTAGCACAGTCATCTGCATCACGCCAAGTAGGCAAGGCTATGGGCACGTCTACATCAAGATCTCTTTTTTTCCATCTGGCTGACCCGGCACCCCATGCGTCGTTGTTTATTTAGCCTACTGACAAATTTGACTCGGGCAAGCAGCAAGCCACATTTCCCCTCAGAAGTGAGCCGCGAAAATCAATCCCAGATCTTATTTGAAAATGCATTGGCTGTCATTTTTATGGACGTTTGTTCACATTTTCATTGGTGGCGTTTTGCATTGTTTTAAGAATAGACGGCTTTACATTCTAAATGGCTGGGGTCGTCTATCAGCAGAGAAAAGAGCGCCGAAACTTAACCTAATTCGGCAAACATCCTTCACAACAACGCCACCACACTCAATGGCGGAGACCAATAAATTATCTTGTCCACATCAAACGAGTAATTCCATCATACATTGTGAATGATGCGTGCACGCGCCTGGTGTAACTCTCTCGCGCAGATTGCATTGTTGGTGACCACATCGCAAATCGCTGTTCATTTTCGCGCCTGGTGTAACTCTCTCGCGCAGATTGCTTGGTGACCACCTCCAAAATCGCTGTTCATTTTCAGTTTAACCTGGCGCTGTCAAACGGGCAATGAAGGCAAGCAGAGCGCGAATAAAGCACGCGGAGTCCCGTTGGAATGCTGCAGCAAGTTGGAAACTTAAACTTTCTCTCTATCTCGCTTTCTCTCTCTCTCTCTCTCCGCACGGCATTGATTGACAGCTGATATAACTCAGTGCTGTCGGCGATGTCGCATTTTTATAAATAATAAGTTAACAAGACCATCAGGCAACCATCCTTCACAAGCTCAATAACTCGTACACAGAAACATAAGCTGCGCTGTCACGTGTGTGTGTGTGTGTGTGTGTGTGTGTGTGTGTGTGTGTGTGTGTGTGTGTGTGTGTGTGTGTGTGTGTGTGTGTGTGTGTGTGTGTGTGTGTGTGTGTGTGTTTATCCTTACTATGCGTGTGTAACTAAATTAGGCTACTGCAAATTGCCTCATCCTAACGTCTTTGCCTATCCTGGCTATTTATCACGTGCTATTTTGAGTATGGAGGAGCCCACATAGAAAATCTTGCTTGCGCACAGGTTCTGTTGTTATGACAATGGTCTCAGGCTTCGGACGGGTTCAGACACGAACATTTTAATTAGTCTCGGGCTCGGGTCGGTGTCGATCACTTTTCTGTCGGCTGAGGGCCGGGCTCGAACAGAAAAAAACGGCCCGAGCCACACTCTAGTGTGCGTGTGTGTGCGTGTGAGTTGGGGTGGTTAGGTGATGAGGTGGGGTCTTGAACTGTGGAGCTCTCTCATCTATCGTCTGAACAATCTCGCCTATAAGTCACTTCGTCCGTCCGTCCGTCCGTCCGTGTGTGTGTGTGTGTGTGTGTGTGTGTGTGTGTGTGTGTGTGTGTGTGTGTGTGTGTGTGTGTGTGTGTGTGTGTGTGTGTGTGTGTGTGTGTGAGTGTCATCCATCCTCTGTACACTGTGGCCTATACGTCACTTGAATGCAGGGCTTGCTGGCTGGCCCGTGGAGCAATGGAAGGTTATATTTATTATTTATTTCTCTCTGTTAATGTATGAGATGGTGTCACACACACACACACACACACACACACACACACACACACACACACACACACACACACACACACACACACACACACACACACACACACACACACACACACACACACACACACACACACACACACACACACACACCACACACACACACACACACACACACACACACACACACACACACACACACACACACACACACACACACACACACACACACACCCTCTGTCACACACTCACACACACACACACACACACTCACACTCTCAAAGCTTTTTATTTCTCTCTGTTAATGTATGAGATGGTGTCACACACACACACACACACACACATAAATACACCATAGCAAACACACACACACACACACACACTCTCACACACACACACACACACACACACCCTCTGTCACACACTCACACATACACACACACACACACACACACACACACTCTCACTCTCACACACGCACGCACACACACACACACACACACACACACACACACACACACACACACACACACACACACACACACACACACACACACACACACAGGCGCACACGCGCACACATACTGTGCGCCCCTATCACCACTGACACCAGTGACCTTGCAGTTGTGGTGTGGACAGGGGCGAGAGAGGTGATGACTCATTTCCCAGACAGGAACACTTTTTCGGTTCAGGAAAGGTGCTACCATGACACAGCCTATTTGACTGACAAATTGTGTGTGTGTGTGTGTGTGTGTGTGTGTGTGTGTGTGTGTGTGTGTGTGTGTGTGTGTGTGTGTGTGTGTGTGTGTGTGTGTGTGTGTGTGTGTGTGTGTGTGTGTGTGTGTGTGTGTGTGTGTGTGTGTGTGTGTGTGTGTGTGTGTGTGTGTGTGTGTGTGTGTGTGTGTGGATGTGTGAGAGAGGGTGTGTGTGTGTGTGCGTGTGTGTGTGTGTGTGTATGTGAGGGTCTGTCTGTGTGCCCTTATTTTGACTGAAAAATGACAGACAGGGTGGTGCATGTGCCATTCGTCACCTTCATGCTCATGACTCCCACAGACTTTATGTCGAGGCGAACGTGTGTGACTCTAAGATCGAGGTCTTTTTCTGGATCGAGGATCCTGCGATATAGGTGCACTTCATCTCGTCCTGTTTAATCCTTCTCTGTCAAGCGCCCACGTACAACTGGTTACCACACTTCCCTCTGCTGAGAAAATGGTTAAATGTGTCATGCCTCATTCTGTCTTATTTATGATTTTTACTCTGGTATGTTTTGCATACATTGTTGTATTTCAATTTAGCATTATTTGTTTCTCTCTCCTTTGTTGTAATCTGTAGCCTACATTAAAGGTGGGGTTGGTTTAACAACATTCTTAATAATTTCATTATGACATCATGTCTGTGGCCATGGGAGTCCCCAACGTGATGCAATTGAGAACGTTGGTCAACCAAAGATTCTTTAACTCTAATAAACTGCAACCCCACCGTTAAATTTCTCTTAGTTGGTCAGTGGCATTCTATGCACTGCTCCCTAACGTGGTGGAGTGACAGATCTCTGAATGATTGTCTCTTTCTCGGTTCATAATTGAGAATGATCACCTGCCACATACAGTATATATCAAATGTGCCACAAATCAAGTAATATGAAACTAATAATCTTGAATTATTAAATGTATGCCCTTAATTAAGTTAACATGTTTACTACACTGAGCCCAGATAATAAATTGGCATATGCCACTGTCTGCTTGGGTGAAATAAAACATTCAGTTGCCCTTGACTATGTACAATAAACAATTTAGTATGAACCTAATACACTTGTTAACTGATTAAATTACATAAAACGCTGAAGATGTGAACCTGCAGGCTGTAGTGGAATTCCTCCAGGCAAAGAGCCTTCAGTGAGATCAAACAGTGTCCCATAAATAAACAGCTCAAACAATTATCTGCCATTTTGTCTCCATTTCTCAGAGAGCAGCTGAAGTGTCTCTTGATGTGTGCCGAGTGTCATTTCATTGTGATGCTGGCTTTGACCGACCGTAAGTTAGCCTGATGGATGGTTGTTTCCCCTCTGTCATGGTACCTGTGTCTCCGGGCCGGTGACAGCATTGGCCAGTCTCGGGACAAAGTCACATGAAAGGCCCCACACCCAATAAATACAGTGTAATGAGGACCCATACTTGCCCCATCCTCCTACTCACTGGACCTGTAACAACTGACCCCTTTCACCCTCCCCCAATCAACTTCTTTATGGGCGCTTTTAGAGTAGAGTAACTTTATTGATCCCTGAGGGGAAATTCTGGAGTCAGTAGCTTACATAAATACACATAATGCCCACATGGACATTTAAAGACACATATAACACAGGTAATAGTCAGGGCAGAGAAGAATAAAAACTAAAGAAAACATAAAAAGGCAATGTGCAAAACCATATTCTGTGTAGACAAATGTGCAAAAAACGTACTCTGAGAGTTGAGGTAGACAAGATAAAAATGAGTGTTGACAAATACATCTATGATCTAGTATTGTGATGTACATGTGTTTCAGATTTGGCTCCAGTCAGTGTTAATAATTGCTGTTATTGATGTTCTATGAGACAGCATGACTGTTGGTTGGTTGGTTGGGTATTGGGAGTCAAAGGAAATGGAGGTGGAAAGAGGGGGTAGTGTGGATAAAGGGGGAGGGGTATTGTGGCTGAGACTGTTCAAACAACTTGTGGTTGTTGGAGGATGGGTAGGAGAAGCAGAGGACTGGAAAGAGAAGGGTGGAGATTGGAGGAGGAGATAAAAAGGAGGGGTGGCTGTGAACTAGACTGTCTGCATGACCCCTGGTTGGTGGAGGACGGGGAAGAGAAGCAACATTTTTTCAGCAACAGCGGTAGAAACCTGATCTTGATTTGGTGAAGAAGTTATATTTGCCTTTGTAAGTCTTTGCTGGGTTTTAAAAATGGGTCAAAGGCGATCACCATATACTTTCCTCCTTAATTTCATCCTCTTTATCTTCTCCTCCTTTTCCTCCCCCTCCGTCCTCTACATTTGATCCTTTGGTGTCTCATTCTTGTCTTACATAACTTTATCTCTCCTGCATCCCATATTCCCTCCTCTCCTCTCCTCTCCTCTCCTCTCCTCTCCTCTCCTCTCTTCTCCTCTCCTCTCCTCTCTCCAGTCCTGACCTAAAAGAGGCGTAAGTTGTAGGTAAGTTGTCAATAGTGCCCAAATTACTAGGTGCAATTAGAATACCGTTTTAGCCTCACTTAAGTTAAATGCAACACTAGTCAAGCCAATGAAAACAAATTATCATGTAAAAAGTATACCAATTATGAATACACTATGTGATGCACAAAGCAATATTTTGAGCAACGTTTCTGGGTAATGATAGTATAAGATTCCATTTGGGCTGTTAAGCACTATAAAACTTTTGCCAAGGGAAATATGATCAGCAGTGCAACTTTTTGTGCATTTGTTTGTTTGATTGTTTGTTAATTTTGTTAATTTGTTGTTTTTGTTGTGCATCAACAGCTTAAGGGCCTGTTACTCATAATGGGCCTTTTGAATAGCTATGTATTATCAAGTGCAAGAATTCAAAACAACCCAACTTTACCAATAGAAATGTAGTTCATCGGAAGCTAACTTATTACATTTGCATCTAAACTCTCAATATGGAAATAGTTCTGCCTTGCTAAATCTGAAAATTCCCATGGAGCCCAGAATGTCTAGCTGCAGCCCTACTTTAGGCTGAGAGGCCATCATTTGGGCATGGACTCGTGTCTATCTATCTCACAGAGAAGCAGAGCAGATTGATGCCATTTTTGCCGACCGTAATTGGGGTTGCACCTCAATCTTTCCTTCACCTCAGTTCCTGGCTGCAGTGCAGTTATCATTTGGCCTATGAGACTTGGTCTAGCTGTACTGTGTGTGTGTGTGTGTGTGTGTGTGTGTGTGTGTGTGTGTGTGTGTGTGTGTGTGTGTGTGTGTGTGTGTGTGTGTGTGTGTGTGTGTGTGTGTGTGTGTGTGTGTGTGTGTGTGTGTGTGCGTGCGCGCGTGCGTGCGTGCATTCGTGCGTACTTGCGTGCGTGCGTGCGTGCGTGCGTGCATGGGTGTGTCTGGCTGAGATATCAGTTGGCCTTTTTGTGGGGTCAGATGAGGACACCCTATTCTCTGTGTCTCTGTATTGGATAGCCTTGTCTGTCTGGTCTGTGCTTCACATTAAAAGTGCCTGAAACACAATTTTCGGGCTGGCATTCAGAACCAAAGTGCTTAACAGTGAACGACTCAAGGTCATGCCAAATTTTGTTCTTTACCAGGTGACCATATATTACCTGGAGGATGATTTAAACAATGATAAAAGCCCTCAAACACCTGCAGCATGCATGCATGTGGAGCATGCAGCTCCACATAAGAGCTGTATCCCTCCCATGTTTGACTTTAGGCACCATGTATTTTGTCCAAAGTGAAGGCTAATGGGACTCATACTCTGAAGTCAAGATCCCAAGATCAACCATTTTAGAACTGATAGCATCAAAACTATATGGTGTTGGAGATGAAGAATATGAAAAAAGAGAAATGGTGCATAAAGTGAAACATGGTACAGATACAGCTCTTATGAGGAGCTGCATGCATGCTGCAGGTGTTTGAGGGCTTTTATCATTGTTTAAATCATGAAGTTAAACATGTACTGCTCTACGAATAGTGAATATGTCACCATCTCTCATTGAACTCCATTGATTTTCATTGTGTTGCTTTCCATGATTACAATGACCCTAAACATACACCTAAGGCCAAAGTTGATTTTCTGGAGAGGTGAGAGTGATTCAGTGATTAAGTATGACACACAATCTGCGTATTTGAAGTGTTTTGAAGTGACTTATCTGCTCATTTTCACATTATGTTCGATAGGCGACAAAACTTTTGTCTTGTGAAAATCTGCCCTGTCTGTGTTCAATAAAGGGTCAATCTTTCGTTGGTGCACGAAATTTATTTTTGTACATACATTTTCATTCGGCAGGGTTGTAGCTTTCATATGAGTGACTTCTGAAGCCAAGTGATTAATTGAAAGTCAGGTTATTAGCTGTTATTCCAAACAGATGGATAGGCGACAACTCTTTTGGAGGCGAGAGTAGTTACTAGTTACTGCACTAGTTACTAGTTTGTTACTGCACTAGGTGGTGCACGAACCACATTGGACCAACCAAACACATAAGCTTCAGAGAAAAGGACGAGATGAGAAATGCAGCCATGGATGTGGCCTAAAAAGACAAGGACAGAGAGAGAGAGAGAGAGAGAGAGAGAGAGAGAGAGAGAGAGAGAGAGAGAGAGAGAGAGAGAGAGAGAGAGAGAGAGAGAGAGATGAGGAACATTGGCCATATCCAGGACTGCAACCACAGATTACTCTGCAACCTCCGTGTGAGCCAAGCTACTTTAGTTCCCTGGTGTTTTTTTCTGCTGCTGGAATGGTAACCTTAACTACAGTGGGCAAGCCCTAAAAAAACTCACGCTTGTTTCCCGGAGTCAATTTCAACTCTTTACTGTACTGTCTTTGCAACAAATGGATCCTGTAGAGAAAGAAGCCAGGCAATTTGGCCTGGTGCAGAGAAACGTAAAACACACACACACACACGCACACACACACACACATGCACGCACGCGCACACACACACACACACACACACACACACACACACACACACACACACACACACACACACACACACACACACACACACACACACACACACACACACACACACACACACACACACACACACACACAAACCCATTTACTCACTCAATCACTCACTCACTCCTCAGACCCAGACACAGATACACACAGTAAATGTGTGTGTGTGTGTGTGTGTGTGTGTGTGTGTGTGTGTGTGTGTGTGTGTGTGTGTGTGTGTGTGTGTGTGTGTGTGTGTGTGTGTGTGTGTGTGTGTGTGTGTGTGTGTGTGCGTGTGCGCGTGTGTGCGTGCGTGCCTGTTTGTGTTTGTGTAAACTGGTCACTGTCTGGTTGTGGGTCCTACGAAACATCAGACTACACCATATCTGTCTGAACGGACAGAATGTGCTTGAATGTAATAACTGAGCATTTATTTTCTATGTGAAATCGGCTGGCGCAGTGAGTTGGTGATCCGATCTAGAAAAAATGGTGCCTGTTGTTGATCCATTGCTAATACCTGTGAGTTAGTTACTGATCCATAAGTAATGCTTGTGAGTTGCCTGCTGTATAGGGCATGCCTATGAATAGGAAGTCTACAGTAGGTAATGCCTTCTGCACTGTGTAGCTTTGACTTCCAGTTGAGTTATCACCTCAGTGTGAAACCAGGCCAAGCTTAAAATGATTTCTCTTCTAATGGAGGAGAAGGAGAAGGTGATGCTTTTGTTTGTGTGTGTGTGTGCACGTGTGCGTGTGTGCGAGTGTGCGTGTGCGTGTGCGTGTGCGTGTGTGTGTGTGTGTGTGTGTGTGTGTGTGTGTGTGTGTGTGTGTGTGTGTGTGTGTGTGTGTGTGTGTGTGTGTGTGTGTGTTGTTGTTGTTGTTGTTGTTGTTTATGTGTGTGAGGGGGTGCATATCTGGCATCAGGTGTTGGGCCTCATGTGTTTGGAGTATGGTCATTAATTACAACCTTCAAATAGAAACACATAAACACGTAAAAATATAAACAAATGGAAAGTGTGAGGCAGAGAATGAAAGCGAGAGAAATGCAAGAGTAAAAATGAAGAAAGCAGGAGTGAGGGAGACCAAGAGAAAGAATGAATAAGAGAGTGTGAGATGGAGGATGTGATAGAGAAAGAGACAGGGGAAAGGGATAGAGAGGGGGGAGAAAACAAACAAGAGAGACTGAAAAGATAGAGGGAATGAGAGAGAGAGAGAGAGAGAGAGAGAGAGAGAGAGAGAGAGAGAGAGAGAGAGAGAGAGAGAGAGAGAGAGGAAGAGAAAAAGGGAGAGTTCCTTCCTGGAGCATGGCAGTATTAGATTAAAGGGTGTTGCTATAGTGATTGATTGACACATGGCACTGTCTGTGTCCCCAAACTGTCCATCAAATTAGCATCAAGGAGCCGACCAATCACAAGCCTTCGTTCTTTTTCGGCAAAGGTGAAGGAGAGTGCCGACTGCAGACCTGAGTCATCAAAAGAGTTGGAGTTGTGTGTCCACTTTGGAGTTTGTGAACGCGTAAGAAACAAAAGTTTGGTTAGTTTGCACTTTAGAAAACTGTTGAGAGGGCGCGAATCATCGGAACAAAAGATGAAAGGAGAAAAAAAACAATAACAACAACAACAACAACAAGCAACGGGAGGCATGGGATTTAAAACCTAAGAGAGTGACAGATGTCCATCTGTGACATTGATTGTCATCTGGACTCACATTTAATTTATCACACATTAAATATTAACAATTGATTCTATTTGTGGAAATTAATATGATGAGAAGGACGTGTTTGTGTGTCTATTTGGGTCATGTCAGGTCCATTCGTTAGTATAGAGCTCTATCTGTTGTCACAGAAACTGCTGTCTATAAAGATGAGGAGCGTTTCTGTATAGTTTTATTCATTGCAAGAAGATGTGTTGACGAAGAACTATGGGTCTAATTGGGGTCAAGTCAGTTAATTAATATGGATGAATTATGATGATTTCTCTGCTATTGAATGTCTGTGGAAAAATGATGAGTGTTTCTCATAAGCCTATTCATATTAATAAATATGTGAACAAAGACAGATGAGTCTAAATTTAGGTCAGGTAATGTATGTACAGGAACTTACATGGTATGATTGAAACAGCTATCTTAATTGTTGCAGAGAATATTTAGGCCTACATTTAAACGGGACTCTTTTGCTGATCATCTCTATGGTAATACATATCTTGACTTGATTTCTATTGAGTATTGCATTGTAATTGTTTTGAATCTGGTACTATGTTGTTAAGCTATTGAGACTGGAAATGATTATGAGTCCCAAGTGTTCGATGTGAATGATGTGCTTTTCATAATAGGCACCCCACTTAACGCATAACAACCATGTACAGTAAATCACAAATGTCTCTGTTCACCCCATTAAACCCATACATAATCTCTCTGTATCCTAAAGTAAATTCATCAAATGAAGTTTATTACCACGTCATACTGAGTGTCTATAGACCTGTGCCATGAAATGATCTTATCTTAAAGGAGAATACAGATTGGTTTGTTTGTGAAAGATGTTTAAGTCTTGGGGATTGACAGTGAATTGCTTGGAGAGTTAGCATGCATTAGATGTGAACAATAATTTAGGACAATCTTTTCCCATTGATAACCATCTGAAATGGCCGAAAGTAAAAACCGACTTGACTTTAATTGGGTTGATAATTTTAGAAAAACATGAACGTAATTAACATTGGGGTAAGGGCTGTGGGGAAGGGGGGAAGGGGGGTTGGCTGAGGATTTGATGCTGAAGGAGGAAGTGTCCTTGGGAATCGGTAACAAACACCCTCCTGGGAGAATGTGTCTTTGTTTCGGAGTGTCACTCCCATGGGTATGCGTGCGTGTGTGTGTGTGTGTGTGTGTGTGTGTGTGTGTGGGTTGATGTACTATGGGGGTCATCATATCCTAGAGGACCTGACAATATTAATTCATCCGTCAATCAACGGCAGTTCTGTCAGCCACTTGGACAAAGCACACTGGCTTATAATTGGAGCACTGACACAAACACACACACACGCACACGCACACACACACGCACACGCACACACACACGCACGCACGCATGCACACACACACACACACACACGCATGCACACACGCACACGCACAGGCACAGGCACATGCACACGCACACGCACACGCACACACTTGTGCTAGGCCTGAGAGATTTGGGACCATCGTAGCAAGACAATATCGCCAAAGTAATTACCATGGACACCACACACAGTCCGGCCCTCGGGTAATTACCCAGAGTAATTTGGTGTGTGTGTTAGAGAGAGAGAGAGAGAGAGAGAGAGAGAGAGAGAGAGAGAGAGAGAGAGAGAGAGAGAGAGAGAGAGACAGAGACAGAGACAGAGAGAGAGAGGATGATTATGTTGTTCATAGATTTTTTTAGCATAAATTCAGCAAACGTCCTCCGCCGGCAGGCTTTGTTTTTTTCTCACCTTACATTGAACATGTTAATGCATGGCCTCTACTGTAGTCTTTTCATTCCCACTTTTAATCTGTTAGATAAGACTCTCAGTAATGTCATAGTAATATTGTTATGATTTATCAGATTTTTTTTTTAAACAGTTGATAGGCTACCATCGATACCATTTGCAACAAGATGCTACTATATATGAAGGGGTGCCGAGGTCACTGTCCGTGGGCCGGATCTGGCCCGATTGTACATGTTTTGGCTGTCAAATGTATTTATTCCCCATACTAGGCTGCCTCCTCCACATTCTCTCCTGCAGTCATTTTTCTCTCCACCGCCTCCTCGCCTCTGTCCACCTGTTTTGGATGCCAGAAGTGTACCGTACAAACAAGTAGTAGAAGATACAAGTTTTTATCAGGCAAAACATTGAGAAACTGTACAAAGCACAGCCAGCGTCATTTAGCCTGACAGTATGTTTTATGACTGTTAAGAACATTAATGGAAGAGTACAAAATTTCCATCGTGTTTTTCAATGAACAGATTACAATCCTGAGGGCGGCAGCTCCACTACAACAAGATCAACATTTTGCCCTAACACTAATCAGGGCAGGACAGGCCATCTGGAATACAGGGCATTTTCCCAGTGGGCCAACAATTCTCAGGGGTCGATGCTGTTGTTCTTTGTTTACTTATTTGTTTGCTCGCTTGATTGTTTTTTGCTTAGAGACTGCACAGTAAAAAGTGCAGGATGAATTTTACACTTAGAGAGTTGATTGAACATCTTCTAGAGTGTATTTTGTCCCGGCGTACTCTGTTAGTGTTGAATTAACACTGCATTTTTACTGTACATGGCCCACCAATCAGATGGGGCGGTCCAGTGGTCTACCTGTAATATAGACAGTGGACTGATGTACATTACACCTAGCTGACGCTTTTTATCCAAAGCCACGTACAGTTATTATTATTTTATTAGGCCTGTTTATTTTTAAGTACATGGTATAGGTTACGGTACCTGGAGCAGTGTGGGGTTACTGTAGGTGCCCGCTCAAGGTCACCTCAGCCATGGAGTGAGATAGGGAGTGGAAGGGTGGGATTCGATCCTGCAACCCTCTGGTCTTAAGTCCATCTCCTTAACCACTAGGCCACGACTGCCTGCTGTCTAATCATAATATTGTAGACAAGACAGGAGGCTGCGTGAGACGCTGGTGTGTGACCAAAATGCCAGAGCTGCAATAAGCTATTTTCACGCTTGTTACGTAGCAACTTCCTCATTGGCCGATTGTGCATTCCAACTTCCGGTGAACTGTCATACTGTCGTTTCTGTGTATACGGAGGTAAACAATGTTCGCCTATTCAAGTTTTTTGGGAAATCTGCCAAGGTTGTCTTTTGCAGACGTTCATCGTCTGGTGAACCGTCACTCGACAACACCCCGCTCCAAACTGGACAAGGGATACAGCTTGTTTTTTGAGAAATTCATTCACGACTATGAAGGTAAGCGGTTAAGCTTATGCTAACGTCAGTTTGTGGCGTTACCTCAGATAGATGTTCGTATGGGTTATTGGTATTTGGCCAAACCAACAAAGCAAGATCGTTGTTTATTTTAAACAAGGATGAATTAGTTAATTTCGCTTGTATTGTGATAAAAAAACGTCAGCTCGATTGTTGGGTAGAATGTAAACGAGGAGGGGAGTCAGCTTCAACCAGTTGCTACGTAGCGTTGTCGCTCCGGTTTTGTAACCTTCTGGGTAGACTACTGTACCATTCCTCAGTCATGTTATGTTATGAGAGAATTGCAATATAATAAAAGTTCAGCGAGAATGCCTGTTTGAAAACTGACTCCCCCTCTGTGTTATGTGGTCCTGCTCCCAAGGTCTATGTGGGTTTTAACTCGTCCTAGTACATACATTCAACATCATAAACCAATAACAGAGTGTATGAATTAATCTTTTTGATTCATTAATTAATTTCCCATTTTGCTATTTACTTTTTTTGCTTACCAGTTTCCAACGTCATTGACAGGGAGGTTGCTGTCAGGTCTAGGTGTTACAGGTCAATGAGGAAGCGAGAACAGCCCCATTATTTGCAGGTTATTTTAGGCAGTTAAGGAGTCTGAATAATAAGTGTTTAATATCCTGTTTGTTAAACATGTAAACAGTGTAAGAGGTTAACTACTTTACGGCAGTTCCAGATTTCTAAAGATGTTTTTATATATTTGTATTGCTCATCCTTACATTTCTTTATTATTTGGTGCATTTTTTGTCTTATTTTAGTTTAACATTGTCTGTCGGATTACTGCTGTGTATTTTATGTAGATTGTTTTCCAAGCTGAAGCTCCAGAACTGCAAGGAACATCATGCAGCTGTACAGCAGGGAAGGTCCTCTGCAACCACCTTGTGGCCTTGCTATTCCAGTCGGCCCATTACTGCATGTTGAAGGTAAGTTGTATGTTCAGGGCTGCTGTCTGCCGTTTGATTTGAGTGACCATGCCTAGAGGTCTATCACCACATTTTTTAAATCCTGGTTTGCACTTCTGTCTCTGCAGGTGACAGCTGTACCACCACCTGTGCCCTGCACAAGCTCCCTTCAAGCATGGCATCGGCCTAGGACCATGGTAATGTTTTAGCTGTGTTGAGCTGTACCACATAGAGAAGAATGTCAGTCTTTTTGCCAGCCAGATGACTTGTATGCCACGTTTTGCTTTGCTAACAATGTTCCCTAAGAAATATGACCAGGCACTGTTGACAAATCGAAGCACCCGCACACACATGATTAAAAAACAGACTGGAGATACCTAGCACAAATCTGTTATTTTAACTAACAAAGACTGTATTTTAACAAATTAACTGGGTACGGCTGCTTCTTATCTTTCTCAGGGGATCCATGCAGAACCGGTTCAGGACTTGGTAGTCAGGAAGCCAAAGCCATCCACCAGGAGCGTGTGCAAATCAACACTCTATCAAGCATACACTGGTAATGTGTACTACTGTAACTAATATGACACTGACACTTGACATCATATTTGAAAACCAAAAGTAGTTGTAAGACGTGTCAATAATTTAACATTTCGCCTTTTATATTTATCTGTTTCAGGACCCCTGCCTGATCCCAACATGCTGGCTATTGGAGAGAAGCTCACAAACATCAGGCCGCAACCACTGATCTCGTCTGTGCTGCACGGCCTATCGCAGCTGTCGATGGTAGACTCCAAGTTCGGACCTGTGCCACGAGGATCACCCCTGTCATACCAGTGTCCTCCTGTGGTCAAATGTGGGGATTACATCCAGCACCCAGAGGCACCAGCATTCCCGAATCTGCCCTTAGAGGACTCAACATTTCCCACCCAAATTCCACAATTTGAAAAAAACTCAATCCAAATTTTGCATTTCGACACTTTAACTGTTACATATAATATGGCAAGTGACATAGAGAAGCAGACAAGAGAACAGTCTGAGTGCCCACTATGGCAAGCTCTACGAAAGCCGAGAGTAACAGCAAGTAGATTTTATGAGGTTAGCCACGTCAGAGGGGTGTCCTCTGGTGAGTCCCTGGCATTGAGAATACTTAAGGGCACTCGCCAGACTCCTGCCATGAAGAGGGGGCTGGAGCGGGAGCCACAGGTGCTGGAGCACTATGCACAGGTGTGCAATGTCAATGTGTCGGTCGCTGTGGGTTAGTCATTCACCCTCAAGCTCCTCACCTGGGGGCTAGCCCTGATGCAAGGGTATATGACCCAAATGAAATTCCATGTTTTGGCCTTGCTGAGGTGAAATGCCCAGCCATTTCAAACATCACACAGGCAGGACATGTAAAAATTACTAATGGGAAGGCGAAACTTAAAAGAAACCACAAGTACTACTGGCAGGTTCAAGGCCAACTTGCAGTAACTGGCTTGAGTTGGTGCGATTTCATTACGGATACAGAGGAGGACTTAACCATTGAAAGAGTGTGGAGGGATGATGAATTGATTGGAGAGATGAAGGAGAAGGTGGACGTGTACTTTTTTGGTACATTCATGAATGTTTATCTTTTGCCCAAAGAAGTGTAATTAACCAAATGATTATTGAAAGAATTCATGAATAAATGAAGTGCACGACTAAAGGTTTCCATGATTTCCTCGTTCGAGTACGCAAGTATATCCTAACATTACACATCTATTTTAACATTACATATTACAGATTGCAGTTTACAAGTTATTCTGTTTTTATTAAAGGTAATATCTCACAAAGTAATTTTAGGGGTGGTGGTGGTGGTGTGTGTGTGTGTGTGTGGGGGGGGGTATTCAACAGGAATGTAACAGTTTATTATATTACAAAGTTAAAGGGGTTGCCTATTCAACAGGAATGTAATGTTTTAACTCAAGTGGTCCCTGGAACAAGGACATCAAACAGCAAACGGTCCACAGCTGGTTAACTGTCCCAGACAAGGTCAAAGGGATGGTGTCTTGCCAGATCTGGTATTCCTTCACTCTGCGTATTGCCCTTTCCACAAGGATTCGAAGCCGGGCAATTGCTTGTGTTTTTAGAGCATCTTCTTCTGTAAACTGATCTGTAATTAGAGGTGGGAAATTAGTTCTACTGTGCTAATTCAGTGAGGGAGAGACATATAGGGGAAGCCAAAGCACATATAGATTACATTTTTGTTCACAGTTTTAATCTGAGATGTTCATTGTGACATTTCATGCTTACTTACCAGTCATCTTGAAGGGAGGTATGATAAGTGTTGCCCCACGGTCACTCAGCAGCTTCTCAATGGTGAATCCCTTGTCTGCCATGCAGCCATCCCCTGGTTCGAGTAGATCAAGTAGACCACTTTTTTCTGTTATCTTTCGGTCAGAGATGGAGCCAGTGAAAAGACTCGAAACAAAAGTCACAGCACTGCATGGGGCAACCCCAATTAAGCCCTTGAAAGTTGTTGTGTTCTTGTAAGGAGAGAACAGCTCTGACTGAAGAGTTAGTGATGATGGAGACTGGCATCGCACCTCAGTGCAGTCGATGATCACTCTGACATTTGGACAGTACTGCACAAATTTGGTAGGCATGGTGTTTCTGATTTGCCGTTTACTCATCCAGATGGGAAGGGATCCAAGGATTAGGTAGAGGTAGTTGGCCCATGTGATGACAGCCCTGGAGACAGTGGACATACTGACCTCAAACAGGTCGGCCAACACCTTCTCTGGCAGGCCAGCGGCAATTCGGCAGCAGAAAAGAAAAAACTCATCTATAAGGGGCAGTCTGCGCGATGGACTCGGAGAAAGGGGCTCAGATGATTGTGCCTTTTTTTGCGCCTTCGACCAATAGACAAGTCTGGTGGCAGATGGTTTGATGGCCTCCCAGAAGTCACAAAAAACATCCCTTGACGTGAACCGTGTATAAAATCGTATGTCCTTATCGGAAATGCAAAATCTATTAAATCGCAATTGGGCCAGCTCTGCTTTCAGTAGTGACATTTCTTTCTTCATGCCCGCGATTTCCTGCTCTAGTTGCTGTATGCGTTCAGCAGCAGCATCCAGCGCACCTGTATGACACAAAAGAAAGTAGGCCTATGTAAGGTTCTGATATTAAAAACTGCTTGAATGTTAATCGCTACCATCGGGAGGTAAAGCAACATTTTGAGAGTGAAAAATGTCATACCTGGTGTTGGTGCAGTTCCGTAGCCATGTTCACGGACCACCAACGCTGATAATTCCTCCATGGCAACCCATAGCTGTGTTTGCTCCGAGGGGAGGTCCGGCGAAATCTCACGGTCTACCATCCGTTTATTGACCCGTTTATAAACGGACTCCCTGGTCGGCAATCCCCAGTTGTTCCACTCAAAGCGGGAGGGCACAGAATTTACTTTTAGGCGACGACCAGGCGCAAAATTATCCAGCGCTAGCAGCCCACTATCACTGCCTGTAATGTAGTCTGACTCGTGGAAATGCCGGCTACAAACGTAGGTGCTTCCCTGTTTTATTTTAAAGGTTTCCCCTTCGTCTCGCTTAATAGCAGTGATCCACATCTTTCGTACAACTTGGTCTGTCGGGAATCCGTGAAACCTCAAGTATGGTTGGCGTTGTTTATTAGATGAACACAGAGGAACCGAGCAGTGACATCTTGCCTTTGTTTGCGCCATTGTTATTGTAGATCAGCTGCCGGAAGTTGGAATGCACAATAACGCTAAGTCCCGCCCACTAATCCCGGAAGCGTGAAACTAGCTTATTCAGTCCCAGTCCAGCCCTGACACAACGTGAACACTATGATAATGAAGGCTACCCAATGGGGAAGTGTGAGCTCAGCTGAGATTGATAATGCACATGTTCAACCACTCACTGCAATGATGTTTCATGTCCCATTTGTGAGACATATTTGCACACATTGCAGAGTTCTCCCTGGTGAGTTGGGCCAAAACGGCCTCTCCAAAACAAAACAAAAAACCCTAACTGCACAAAATTGGCATTTGTCCTGTTTTGGCAGCCAACACTATCTATTGCCCATAACAGCCTATCCCCCAACACACTCCCCGCTGTTCTCTCCGGTACATTCCAGCTCTTTCCTCCTCCTCTCCTCTCCTCTCCTCTCCTCTCCTCTCCTCTCCTCTTTGCTATTTTCTCCTCTCCTAACCTCTCCTCTCCTAACCTCTCTTCTCCTCTCTTTTCCTCTCCTCTCCTCCTTGCTATTTTCTACTCTCTTCTCCTCTTTTCTCTTCTCTCCTCCCCCTCTTCTCTTCTCTCCGCTTCTCCTCTACTCTGCTCTCCTCCCCCTCTTCTCTTCTCTCCCATTCTCCTCTACCCTGCTCTCCTCCTCCTTCCTCTATCCCACCCTCTCCTCTCTTTTCCTCTACCCCTCTTCTCTTCTCTCCGCTTCTGCTCTCCTCACCTCTCCTCCCCTTCCTCTTCCCCTTCCCTTCCCCTTCCTTCCCTTCCTCTCCTCTCCTCTCCTCTCCTCTAATCGCATCTCCTTTCCTTCCCCTTCCTTTCCTTCCTTCCTTCCCCTCCTCACCTCTCCTCTCCTCTCCTCTTCTCTTCTCTCCTCTCCTCTCCTCTCCTCTCCTCTCCTCTCCCCTTCTATCATGTGTTTTGGATGCCAGAGGTGTCTGGGGCCCATAAGTGGCGGATTGGGCCATTTGAAATGGTCTGCAGCATTTTGGAAGACACTGGATGTCATCAGTCACAGATTATTTCCTGTGTGTGTGTGTGTGTGGGTGCGTGCGTGTGTGTGCGTGCGTGTGTGTGTGTGAGAGAGAGAGAGAGAGAGAGAGAGAGAGAGAGAGAGGAGAGAGAGAGAGAGAGAGAGAGAGAAACAGAGACAGAGAGAGAGAGAGAGAGAGAGAGAGAGAGAGAGAGAGAGAGAGAAAAACAGAGACAGAGACAGAGACAGAGACAAATCAAAAAACAAACAAACAAAAAGTATTTTTTCATTGCTCTCCAGAACAACTGAGTAGGAGTAGGAGTAGGGCTATATCTTACTTTGGTTCTCACTCTGTCTCTGTTTCTGTTTCTGTCTCTGTCTCTGTCTTTGACTCTGCCGCTCTCTCACTCTCTCTCTCTCTCTCGCTCTTTCTGTCTCTTTCTCTCTCTCCCTCCTGTCACAGTCTGTGCCCACAACTATGCCCAGTCGAGTGGCCTCTGGCAATGAAAATAGGCTTCTCTCCTCTCCTCTCCTCTCCTCTCCTCTCCTCTCCTCTCCTCTTCTCTTCTCTTCTCTTCTCTTCTCTTCTCTTCTCTTCTCTTCTCTTCTCTTCACTTCTTTCTTTTGCTCTCCACTCTTCTCTCCTACCAAGGTCTACTATGCCCCGTATGATCAAGGGAAATAGAGTAAAAATACGTGCGTGCGTGTGTGTGTGTGTGTATGTGTGTGTGTGTGTGTGTGTGTGTGTGTGTGTGTGTGTGTGTGTGCGTGCGTGCGTGCGTGCGTGCGTGTGTGTGTGTATGTGTGTGTATGTGTGTGTATATCTGTGTATATGTGTGTATATATGTGTGTGTTTGCCCGTGCACGCGTGAGTGTGCGTGCCTGTGCGTGTGCGCATGTGTGTGAGTGTTTGTAGGCCCTGGCTTGTTCTTGGCTGTCCTGTTCTGTTCTCTGCCAGGCCCCGTCTCCAAGGGGAGGGTCAGTCATTTGCCATTGCTTTAATATCTGGGTGATTAATTAAAAAGCATTGTTGTGGTCTTTAGCTGCCATGCGCCAAGAACACAATCGCCCTTTGCACTCACACTGCCTGCCAGACAGAGCAGGGAAGTCGCTGAGTATATTGCACTTGCTTTGGATAGTGTTGAACGCCGTGCCACACATGATGTAGATTTGATTATTTTACTTTTATCTTTTATTATTTTACTTTTCTACAATATTATGTTTCATTATTCTGTTTTTGTTATCATGTAACAGGCACCCTCTGAGTGTCTTTGACAGACAATTGAAGCATCTTTAATGATGCTTCTGTAGCCTACATAGTGGTTTTGGACACATGGGAATGTTTAAGGAGTTGGTCTTGGTAGGAGACGTTTGCAGGTTTGAATCCCATATTGGGATTGATTAAAATGAGCTGTTGCCTAATACCCACCTCCATGGCGGAAATGCCCTTGAGCAAGGCATCTAGGGTACTGTAACCAATACCCTGTACCTACCTGGAATACAACTAAGTGCTACTTTTAATGTAATGTAATATCTACTGATTTGGGAGTTGGCCTTGGAATCAGAAGATTGCCTACTCCATTCCAATGCTACCCATGTCTTAAGTGTCCTTAAGCAAGACACAGTAGTCTACCGTCACATTGCTCCAGGGATTGTAACATATACCTTGAAGCCTACCTAAAATAATTCCCTTTCTATAAAATTGTCAGCTAAATGTAATGTAGGCCTACTGTAATAATGCATTTGAAATTATACTTTCCAACTAGCCTATACTTTATTCTCATTCTGAAATGCATCATGATTAAGTCAGCTCATCTACTCCAATTTAATTTGTGTAGACCAGATTAAACAATATGCAACAAAAAGTGCTAGCAGCAATAATGCCTTTCCATTACATTATTTGAATCTCTTGATACAGATGGCATTGCTTTGATTTCCATTTTTCGTTCGTTGAGTTTTGACATTCAAAACAGCAGGCGTGAAATTGAGGCCATATGTTTTCTAATTCATGTTACAGAATGACTTTCGTATGACAGTTGTTCTTGAATCCCGACAGCGTTATATCATTTATTATTTTTTTGCTGTTATGGGCACTGCTGCTTGATTAATTTGCTGTATTTCGGGGGGTAGCAAAACGAGGGAGTTGGCTGGATACAGTAACAGAAAGAGCACTGTCAAAAAAAAACTAGTGTGAATTTAACACTTAGAGAGTCGATTTCACATCGTCTAGAGTGAATTTGGCCCCAGAATACTCTCAAAGTATTGAATTAACTTACTGTGTAGGTGCAAAGGCCAATGAGACAAAAGCTGGCAGTTCTCAAAACACAGAATAAGTAGTGGCACAGTAAGCTTCTCTGGCCGACTGAGTACAAAGGTTACGGACTCAGCTGCTGTGTGTGTGAGCACGTGCATGCATTCATACATGTGTATTTATGTAGTATGTGCATGATACAGAAAAACAAAGGAGGTAGCGATACGACAGATATTGCTGATACACTTGCAGGTTTTTTTGTCCAGTGTGTAAAAACAGAAAAGCAATAGTAAAGTCCAACAGCAGGATGAAAGCAGAATCCAAATCCCCAGAGTCTCAGTAGGCCTCATTTATACTTTGAGCAGTATGCCCCCCCCACCCCCACCCAAAGTCCTCTGAACAGACTTTGTTCAAAAATTCCTGTGTCATTATACTCATTTACACTTTGAGCAGTATGCCCCCCACACCCCACCCCGACCCAAAGTCCTCTGAACAAACTTTGTTCAAAAATTCCTCCGTATTTGTAAAAAAAATGCTTATTCTCATCACTTGTTATCATAGTCCTCAGATAGTTCACAGGAGATGTAACCTCATAGTATTTGCGGTTTCAATCACCACCAGTGGAAAGCTGCAATAGTGAGTGAAATTAACATTAGTGCTACCATAGCACTACACTGCTCTCATTATACACAGCCTTTCCTAATCATTTACAACTTGCTCATTGTCATTCTGGTAACAGAAAATGTATAACAGATTTAAGTCACAGTGGTAGCCTACATGCTTATCTGTCTATAACTTGTTTTGCTAGTTATTCTACATATGCCCTCAGAATGCTGTCATGAAGTGGACGGTTCAGAGCGCTTCTCTGTCAGGGGCCTCATTGAGCATGTGCGGAGTGTTGCCATGGACACATGCAGGCAGGAGGAGAGCCGGTGGGACACATTGGTGAGTCAGAGCTGGAGATGGCATCAGAGCCTGAGGGGGGAGAAGGGGATGATGAAGAGGAGGAGGAAGAGGAGGAAAAGGAAGAAGATGGAGGTATACAGTATTCATGTTTGATAATTATGACGTAAGTGATGATGATAGTGGTGGCGGTGGTGGTGTTGGTGGTGGTACTGGTGGTGGAATGATGATCATGAGGAGATGGCATCACAATTTGGGGTTGAGAGGGTGGTGAAGAGGAGGAATATGAAGAGGATGGGGGTATATATATTTTATGGTGATGATTAGATGGTATCACGCTCTAGGGCGTGTGAAGATGATGAAAAGGAGGAAGAGGATGCGGTATACATCATTCATGTCTGTTGTTGTTGTTGTTGTTGATGGTGATGATGATGATGACGATGATGATGATGATTATTATGATTATGATTTTAAGGATGATGGCATCACGCCTGAGGAAGAGTCCTCTGTTGGATCGAAACATTGCCATATGTAAAAAAGAAATAAAGTTATATTTTTGGAGTTAACAGTGTGCAGTTAGCAGTGTGCGGACCACTTAATCACACTGCTTACCACTTTTTGTCTGGCACCTGGATTACTGCTTTGTGGATGTGCGCACCCCTACTACCAAACGATGATGGCATCACAGCCTTGGGGTGGCGAGGTGGGGCTGATAAAGAGAACGACCGGGAAGGAGTTTGGGTATTTGTTTATGATGAAGATGGTTGGGGTGACAATATTAACTCGGCCTACGGGTTCGAGAAGTAGGAGGTTTCATTAACAATTCATGATGATGATGATGATGATAATGATGATGATGATAACCAAAATTGGTATGATGTGGTGGTGACATTTATGATGGTGATCGCATGATAAGAGTGATGATGATCAACTATCATAGGTGCTTGCTTTGCGCTATTCAGTAACAATCAATACGGCAAACAATACGTTTGATAAATTGTATGTCTGTGACTCTGAGTGTGAAACAGGCATGTAATGTCCATGGGAACACCTGAATAGATAGATAGGTAGGGTGGCATAATCTGGCACTGATTGCCAACCCCAGATAGGGTGACGTAATCGGTCACGGACTGACATAGCGATGGATGGAAACATGATCTTAATCAGAGAGATTCTGTGGGATTAGCGGCACAATGGATACCATTAGAGAATGGCCATGACACACACACACACGCATGCACGCACGCACACACGCACACACAGATAGAGAGAGAGAGAGAGAGAGAGAGAGAGAGAGAGAGAGAGAGAGAGAGAGAGAGATGCACATAAACACAGAGAGAGAAAAATATTCCTCTCACACACAGACTCACACACAGACACACACACAGTCTCGCACAGACACACACACACACGGACATGCACACGCACACGCACATACACACCCATATTCAAACACCAATGCACACACCTCACAGATTCAGAAATCTATTCTTATAAAAATATAGACACGTTATATAAACAGTTACATAAATGGTATAGACACACAAAAATAAAGTCCAGTCATTGTGAGACATTTGGGGTCTCTTTTTTAAAGCGAGAGATTTTATTCTGAAACCTTGGAGACAGAAATTGTCTTGTTGCTGCAGTGCACCTTTTTTTGTAATGTTTGTTGTGTGTGCAAGGCTGTCCAGAATTTGGGATTTAGTAAAAAGCACAACTATTTTTTTATCCAGGACTTCTTTTCACATTGACAGAGAAAAACTTTTTGTGTGGATTCATTGCAGAAAAATACTTTCATGGACTTTCTTCCATGCAGCTGTGCCCCCCTATATACTGGTATATACTACAGAGTACAAAAATGTGACAACATTGGAATAGTTTGTGGCTATTTACTGTACCTTCACACAAGCCTACTACAATTTTTGCTAAGACAAGCCCAAACCTACAACTTCAGACAGATTCAGATTCAAACAGGCTTATTATGAGAAAAAAAAGTAAATTCTGAGATTGATAACTTCTTTATATTATATTCACATAGATTCATTGATTCATTGCGGCTGTGTGTGCGTGTGTGTGTGTGTGTGTGTGTGCGTGTGTGTGTGTGTGCGTGCGTCCATGCATGCACGCATGGGTGTGCGTATGCATGTGCGTGGGCAGGTGCATGAATGTGTGTATGTGGGCGTACTTGTGTGTGTGTGGTGTGTGTGTGTGCCTGCATGTGTGTCGGACTGTATGAGTGTGTATGTTTGGGCGTTTGATTTTCTGCAAGTCTATTGGAGTGTGAGCGTTGAATGGTTGACTGGCTGGCGAGGTGAGGGAGAAATGTGAAAATGATAATCTGTCTTTTCAAAAGATGTTTTCTTTGATTTCAGAGTGGATGATTTGCAGTGAAGCGCAGAGCAGAGGCGAGCGAGAGAAAGAAGGA
>NC_085871.1:32320092-32336913 GCF_034702125.1 Engraulis encrasicolus
TCATTTCATATCACTTGCAATACTGGGATTCAAACAGGTCCAGTCCAATTTTGCAACAGTTAGTGCAACAGATCATACGTCTAGTCTTTTTCAGTGATGTTTGAATCTGTTACTGTGTGCAGGGAGTAAGAAGAAAAAAAAGAGAGAGGCAGTCGTTCTTCATTCCTGCCAATCTGCTGCAGCTGCTTCTCTCTCTCTCTCTCTCTCTCTCTCTCTCTCTCTCTCTCTCTCTCTCTCGTCCGGTCGCCAAGCCGACAGAAAGCAGCCGGGTTGCTAGGCAACACCTTAAAGCTCTGACCTGGCCGATTAGCCAATGGCGACGAGTGTATACAGAGCGGTGTGCTGCACATCAAAAACACACATCAGCTAGCCACACATCATCGTGACGGTCGCCATACAGGAGGGCAGAACGGTGCAGTACAGGCACACATTAGCTGCTTTGGTAGCACTTATAATTTATATATAATGTATAATAAGGGATGCATAAAAAGTATTATAAAGACATTGTAATAATTAACTAACACTTTATTTTTTAAAAACTGCATAAAAAGCATTATAAAGACTTTGTAACAATTAACTAATGGAGAACAAAACATGAATAATTGTTTTTAGAATTAACTAAGTTTAATTAATGCTTTGTAAAATGTACAAACATGTTCAAGATTTTACGAACCTTTTATCAAAGTACTTTACTTTATTCATTTACAAATAATTGTAAATGTTTGATAAATATAAAATGTACCACTCATTTACAAACATTTGTTACTGCTTTGTTCGTCATTGGTTAATTATTTTCAAAGTCTTTATAAGCTTTTAATGCATCTCTTATTACAAAGCGTTGCCATTGCTTTTTATCCTTTTTTTTTCAAAAATGTTTAAATACTGTTTACTTGCAATACTTGTATTTCCCATCACTGGCCAATTTGACAGGTATATATGTTTTAAATCGGAACAGTTTGCAGAAAATAATGGCTGCCATTCACAGTAGGCAGAACAGAAAAGTCACACAGATACTGATTTTTGTCAGAAATCTCTAGGTCTACATCATCATACTTCACTATGCATACATCATTGATGAACAGGGCTCTAAATTAACACACGCCAACACGCCAAACACGGGTGAAAATTCATTTTGGCTAGTAGAAAAAAATACCTACCCGCCAATTTGGCTAGTAGCGCCCGAGTACAGTAACTTATGAACGGTAAACCGCTGCTCTGACGAACGTTATAGGGCGAGATTTCCTACATTACCCATGGACACTAGCGTCACGACGTAGCCTCCCACCGTGGGCTTTCCAGTGCATCGAGCGTCAACTCCATGCTGTTGCGCGCGCCAGGATTGAAAACATTTCAGACGACCAGCCTTCTGTCAGCTAAACTGCGCTCACACTATTCTGACAGGCAGCTCTCCTCCTATGCTCTCGTCGCTTTCGCTACAACCCTTTTAACGTCACTACTGCTATTATTACTATATGAACCTTGCTGTAACAGGCTGCATTTTTGAAGCAGCGAAACCCTGACCGTTTCAATAACAGGACTTACGCAGATTATGCATAGCGCTACTTCTGTTGTGTAGACTATGTTTTGTGCGAGTGATGAGAATGTGGCGTGGGTTAGAGCAAGGTTCTGTGTGTTGGTGAATGCTAGTAGTAATTGTAAATAGTGACGTTAAAAATGAGTGGTTGTGGAACGAAATAGCGACCAGGGCAGAGGAGGAGAGCCGACTGCCAGAGTAGTGTGACCGTAGCTGTCAGTTCAGTTGTCTTCTGAAATGTTCAGAGTCGTGGCGCAACTAAGTTGGAAAGCCCACGCCATCGGAAAGGAAAAAAAAGCAACCAACGACGAAGCTGTGGAAGTAACAAAGGAAGCGAAGATTCCCGAGATATTATTTACTTTTAATTAAACTAGGCTTCTTGTCATTTTGTTGCGCATGGTAGAGAAGAGCTCCTCCTCTCTCCTCTCATTTTCCTCTCATCTCTTCTCCTTCCTTGGGGTGTGCGTATGTGAGGTTTTGTAGTGTTTGGCTGTGTGCTTGGTTACTGTATGTTAAAGGTCTGTTATGTGAGTGGATTGTGCGATGTGATTCAGCTGTTTTCAGAGGAATTGAACAAAAACTAATCAAATTAATTAGGCCTAAGTAATGAAAGTAAAAAATAAAGCAGAAGTTAAAAAATAATGAAAAAATATATAGCCTAGGCCTATAATATGCTTAATTATTATGTAGGCATATAGTAGCCTATGCAGGCCTATAGTGTATCTGTGTTGTAGAAACAGTTGGACAAAATGACCATTTAATTAGAAAAAAAATAACTAGCCTAATGCATAGTTTATTTTGGCGAGATTAAAAAAAATGGCTAGTTGAACTTCTGTTTGGCTGGTAAGAAAAAATGTCCACTAGCCAAATTGGCTGGTGGTGGAAAAAGTTAATTTAGAGCCCTAAAAGTTTAGCAAGGCAGCCAGACAGATGCTGGGTTATGTTTTTGCTCTTTCCAGCGATACATTTTAGTTTCTGTGTCAATGAATACATTCACATTAACACTTTGTTAATTATTAACATTACCACACAACATAACCATACAACACAAATTAAGAAAACTTTTGAGGACAAGCCAAATCCCCAAGACAAGACAAAACAATCCAGGCAAAATAATAAAGACAAATACCCTTAATATATTGTATTTCATTAGGATCCATTGTATTCTAAGCAGATACTTTTCTACACTTTCTTTTGGAAGATTAATACAAGTTTTCCTCCTGAAACAGCGGGATCTCGACGATCGATGCACAGCAAAAGGTAATGAATCATCACACAGACATTTGAAACACTGCAAGTTTTTCTTTTTCTTTTTTTTTAATTTTTTTTGTCTAAAAATGTTGAGTTGCAGCAGCAGTGGTGGCTAATGAACAGCAGATGGTTCGCTGGAGCTTGTAAACACTGTTTAATTCCCATCATGGTGATGGAGACCCTCTCTTCTCACAAGACAAAAAAATAAATTATTCTGAAAAAACATAGATAAATAAATAAAATCTCTCGTACAACAAGATGCCATTAAAATTAAAATGCCAGACGGGCGAGCAAAACAGACTGGTTCTTGCACTGGATGCTTGATTAATTCCTCCCCCCACCACATCCCCACCCTCGACCCGAAATAGATGATAATTTATAATGCATCATGTTGCTTTCTGCATTCGTTTTTTGTGTGGTTTGAGTTTTATCTATGGTCTACTGATGATGATCACACAATATTACGGTTATCATTGGAGGGCATGAGGGGGAATTTACCACCACTCACGCCAGCTAACATAATACCAGCCGTTGCAAGCCATTACAACTGCTTATGTGAGGCCAGCAAGCACAGCTTGACGTGGAACATTATTATTAAACTTCAAACCAAAAACCAAACCAAAAATATATTCTACTGACTGAGCCAAACTGCCTGGTAAGAAAAGTTGGTCGTGCATCTGCCTTGCTCAACTGAAGCAGCTGTGAGGGGTCTGGACTGCACCAGAAGACAGATAGGTTTGCTAATATAAAGCCTTGCCATCTTATTAACAAACAAAATTAATTCGATATGTGTGTGTGTGTGGTACGTATGATGCATCATTTGCTTTGGTAATCTGCTCTACGGGGTTCAGCATGAACATGGAGGATTACAAACAAAGAAAATGTTAAGTTTTACTTTGCATCATGAAATAAGTAGGCCTGCAATTTGGGGCTGGTGTTATGTAGGCTACTTTCTGAATAAGAAGCAGGGGAGCAAGAGAACTGAAGCAGTATACTCAATTTCCTGTATGAATGTAACTGTACAGATTAGGCATTACAGGTATTTCAATTTGTAGGGCAGAATCGTTCCTTATCGCAGTATGAACAAAATATTTTTTTTACCAAAGCCACATACTTTGTAGGTTAGCGGTGACACACATTGTGTCCGATTCAAGTAAGTCTTTGTCTTTAGCCATTCTATGACCTTTTGAAAAGGGAGAATTTGAGGTGAGTGGATGCAAGGAAGGGGTCAGAAACAAACAAAAAAAGTTTGAGAGGAGTCATTGGTAAGTTAATTAAAAAGAAATGTCAGTGAGGTAATTATGAATCAGCAATGAGTTGCCCTGCGCCCTCACTTCTCTCCTCTCTGATCTCCTTTGCACTCTTATCCTCTCCTCTCCTCACCTCTCCTGTCCTCTCATCACCACACTCCTCTCTCCTCTCCTACCCCTCTCTTCATCTCTCCTCTCTTTTCCTCTAGTCTATAACTCCTTAAACTCCCACATAGACCCCCTTGCATGCCTACTCTTTGGTCCCCCTAAACTCTGCCCCAAAGAACAAGGCATGGTGTGCATTCCAATATGCGACCTCCCATCCTCCACTTGTGGCCTTTGTGGAGAAAACAATAAAGTCTCCCCGCTGTCAGACTACCCACAACAATTTTTGGGGGACTATTCTTCATTCACCATCCAGTTTCCAAATGAGAAAATGACTTTACAATTGAGCTTTTGCGAGATATTGAAATATAATGCTGTTGTCAGTGATGTCATCATGACATATTACTTCCTGGTACGAGGCCACAAGCACAAGTGGAGGACTCAAGGTCACAAATTGGAACGCACCAGTGGTCTTTATCTCCTTAGCTCTGATTCTGTTGAAAGCTTGGTCTGCTGTGACTCATCCTGCACATTCTTCCTCTCAGTTCTCCCCGTCTGTCCTCTGTGCTTCTCTTCCCTACTCTACTCATTTCTCTCCCCACTCTGCTATCAGAAACTCACGTGGATCCATGAGTGAGGTGTTTTGTAGGGTCTAGCATGAATCATTCTTTGCCCTTTCCTCTTGCTTTCATTGCTGTGTCATAGGCTGAGGAAGTCCAGAACGGCTCTGGGGTTTGTTTCTGAAAAGAGTAGTTGCTAACCTGTTAGCAACTTGGGTAGTTGCCAGTGGGAAATTGTGTTGCAAACAACAAAGGTTTAGAGAAACGCACCCCTGGCTTCATGATCTCTCTGATGGCGATACAGTAGAACTATTGCCCACATCTGTCCCTCTTCAACAAGGCAAGTTATTCTCGGCTGTCACATCATTACATTTAGGCCTATGTAACGGAAGTCATCTTGCACCTGTTCATCTCTCTCGGGGATGCGAACCTAAGACCTCGTCAACTACAACGGCCCGGCAATGGGAGACACAGTACGAGACCGCTGGACTAAAGGACCAGTCCCCCAGCCCAACAGCATCGTTACTGTATGATGCTTTGGGAGGCAGGTTTACTAAAGTTACACGCCAACTCTGCTGCTTAACCTCCGTTACACTCTCCCCCTTAACCCTTAATAGGGCAACCAAATTTCAGCTCCCGAGTGAACTGAGTGAGACTGAGTTTGACAGGCTCCAGGTCACTGCTGATTGGTCAAATGTCAAGATGTCACTATCTGCATGAAATCCTGATTTCGCCGGATGAATTTGATATAACCCACTTGGGTGTACACTCTTGTAGAGAGGCATGGCATGGGCATTTGTGATAGGTGTGCAAGCAATCAGAAGTGATTAAATATAGTCACTTGCCCTATAAAGGGTTAAATCTCAATCTGCACCTGTTCGTCCCCCTCGGGCAGTGTTGTACCCAAACACGTTCAATGAACGAAAGTTCATGAACGAGTTCATATTTTGAGCAAACGTGAACTGAATGTAGAATATTTACTAGATGATGAACGAACTATGAACGCGTTCATTCTGGAGCCCGTGAACGACACGTTCATTCGTTCATTCCGTTCATTCGTAGTTACCAGATTTCATTAATATTCCTGCAGAAAACGCGACTAAACACAGTGTCAGAGAGTCTAGTATTATGTCTTTCGTCTCGTGCAAAGAGGCGGGACCAAGCAAACAGCAGGCATAGCTCTACTTAAAATCAGAGCCGCCAGCAACCAGCCAGCAGTGTGCGAGTTTTCTGGACGCTTGGAATAAGTGTGGATTGCTCTCGCTTCACTATTTAAGTTAAAATGCGCCGCGAGCACCACCAACAACAAGAGAAAGCTGTCTGCTGGCACGTTGCAGGATGGCAATTTTTGCGCATGAGACAGAGAACAACAGTGCAGGAAAACGTTACAGAATCCACGCACCCGTTTTAAGTCCAGTCCATACAGTAACAGAAAAGAAGTGAAATCGCTCAGCACACACAGTGTCTAAACAACAAACACTGTAAAGGACTACTATCTAGGCCTACTAATGATAAACCACTCTTAATGCAAAACTAAAATACAGTAGACTAAGATCTAACAATCTCATTGTTAGAAGTAATTAAATATGGACTGTCAATTAGACCTACACTTTTTTCAACATGGGGGGTGAGCTGTGAACTGAACTATGAACTAGTAGAAAATGAACTTTCCCAACACTGCAGAAAACACAGTAAAGGACTATAATCTCTATTACTACTACTACTAATAAACCGCTGCTCTAATGCACAATTAAAATTCAAGTAATATCCAGCAATGTCATTGTTAACACTAATTAACCCATTAAATAATGGCTCTGTAGAACATTTATATGGGCTTTGACAATGAATTTAGATTTTTTTTGGGGGGGGAGGGTGAACTGAAATTAACTTGTTCATTTATTTTGTGAACTATGAACAAACTAGTTCATTTTGAACAATTATGAACTATGAACGAACTAGTTCATTCAGAGAGCTGTGAACTTGAACTTGAACTAGTTCACGTAGAAAATGAACTTTCCCAACACTGACCTCGGGGCTGCGAAACTGTGACCTCGTCAACTACAACGGTCCGGCAAAGGGAGACACAGTACAATACCGCTGGACTAAAGGACCAGTCCCCCAGCCCAACGGCATCGTTAAGGGCCGTACACACACGTCGCTGCTAGTTACTCGCTCAGCGAATGAACTCAATAGAATGTAAATGTGTTCCAGCAAGATTAGGCGAGTACTGTACAAGCGATGCGATGTGGGCGGATCCCGAGTTGAAAATATTTTATCTTCGAGCGAGGCGAGTAAGCGAGTAACCAACTGGAAGGCAGAGTTCGGTACTTCTCGCCTGTTCATTGGCAGTTAANGTGGACATGAAACACTAGACAAAGTTGTCCTCATTAGAAATATTGAGTATTAGTCTATCCATTCGAGTTGCCTTAATAGTGTCAGTGACACTGGTTAAAATATATCAAGTTTGAGAAAGATACATTTTTGCAACTGTGTAGCGCCATCATGTTCCACGGCAGAACGTTACATCACTGGGTGTGTTGCCTTGGAAATTCTACAGTAGCAAAGCATCGGAGACGAACACAACGAGATTGAGAGATTTTACACTACTAATCGCGACTAGTAACGGTCTACCATCACAGAGCAACCAACGCAGCAAAAAGAGACTGCGTCATTATGATCAACCCTGCAACGCTCGAGGAGCTTGCACTACATGAATTTCCGACTACGTGCGCGAGAGCGCGAATGGATCGCTTACCGTATACATGAGACACGTTCCAGGAGGCAGATAGACATCCTATCACCAATCACCATAGCCCCTATGCGTCATCGCCAAAAACATCCGCAAGAACACAAGGTCGCTTTATCGGCGGGCGTGTGCCCTCGCGTGCGACGGACAAGACAGAGCAGACATGCAAACACGGCCCGCGAGTCAACATCGCCTCTCCGCACTGCGTGTCAGCGACAAGCGGAGATTCAGCATCTCTACCTAGCTCTTTCTTGAAGATTGTGAACTGGTCTAACTACGTTCTTAGTCTTACCTGAAGCAGAAGTGCGACGACAGATGTGAGATCGCATTGGTGGTCACGAGACAAGATACTTGAGATAGAGAGCTTTGGGGGCGCGACATACCTGAGTAGAAAGAGCAAGAGCTAGCGGCGTGGAAATACTAGGCGCGCTTCTCCTCCTTACAGAGAGAGAGGAGAGGATCTTCTCTTGCAGGGGAGAGAGACTAAGGGTCAACGGCTGAAAGGAGGGTTTGTAGATTGTTTGAAATAAGATGACAACGATCATGAACTACAGATCGTCTGGAATGAAAGCACATCATGGACACTGCTAGATAACAAGGTGTCTTTATGTGGACTAGCATATTACATCCAGAATGATGTAGGTGTAAGCGTTGGAGACAGAGAAGGGTCTATGCATTGTATATGAATCAATCTATTTCTACTAGCAGGTACACTGGGTCTCTGGTATGTCAGGCGCTACAATATTTCTCTTTATCACTTACAAGTTAGTTTGAATTTTGGTTGTAATTGGTTATTATTTTATATGATAGTGGAGCGGATTGGATTGGTGAGGTTTATAGGATTAGGGTTAATGATGTAAGAAATAAGGGTTTATTGGGGTTCGACTACTACTTAGTGATCTCACACGGAATAGGTGCGGTGCGGGGAGTTGTAAGGTCGGATATTTATTTGACGACGACACTTGAGAGATACATGATGATCGATTGCTCAGCAGCTCGTCAAATGAGACAAGAGAGATACATTAGCTACTGAATGCGGTTTGATACTTCAATAGGGCAAACGAAACGAGAGGTGACTGGTAAGAGGGAATTGGGTGGATAGTGAGTGGTTTGTGAGTTATGTTTAGGAAGAGTTAGGAAAGAGTAACTTGATAAGGACACTGTAGTTATTCATCAACGACGCTATTGCAAGATGTGCAACATTGACAGTTCAGACGAGGATTGAGACGTGGGACAATGATGGCGTGAGTATGGGTGAGATCGCATGAAGGTACGTGGGCGAACATGGGAGATTATAAGAATACGAGAGCATAGATTATGAATGAAAGGAGATACTAATTATAGACTAAGTGGGGTTAGCTCATGTGAGAGCTGTAGCACATTAGTTGGTAGAGTCTGTACGATGAGGTGGGAATGAGCTGGGGAATCGGAATGGGAGCACGGTGGGCTGTGAGCAAACAGTTACATAAATTTAATCATGAGGGACTTATGGTGATATAGCGGGGAAATGAGACATGAAGATTAGACTGTGGATTTATATCATGGGTAATTAGAAATAGAGGAGAGGGGTGATACGCGTGGAGTGTGATGGAGAAAATGGGTCATAGCTGTAAGGAGCAAAATTGTGTGACAAGTTGGGAGAAGATACTGGCAACAAAGTTGGGTGTTGAGTATGTGAATAGCTACGACAACGTGGGGTACATGTTTGATTCTTTATAGGACAGTATGTTGGGAATTATGACAATAGAATGGAATTCTGTGTGAATAAATCGGTATTAGTTAATGGGGTTGTGTTGGGTATGAGGGGTGGGGTAATTTTCTTGGAAAATGTGATTCAAAGTTGGGGGAATGCGTAAAGCAAGATTATCTTGGAAATTTAGAGAAACATGGGGAGACACGAGATAGTCTGTAGACATCTTTGACACGTTCTGACTTGTGGGGGGGACTTTTGACATGAGAGGGAAAATGAAGTTAATGAACTGAAGGTGTGTGATCATGAGGACAATATGGTGTAGGTCAGGTGAGTTTGTAGAAGAGAATGTGGGAGAGGTGACGTATAAATGTTGTATTTTAAAATTTGATAATGTCTGACATGGAATATTGTGTATCATGCATAAGTTGTTTGGGGGGTTGTGGGTGACGTTGTCTGTATGGGTTTGGTGTGCGTGAATTATGGGGATATAAGAAGTAGGGGAAGAATAGATATTGTCTCATGCTATTAATCTACGTAGTGGCATATGTAGGAGATATTTGATAAGAAAATGGATTTGGGGTGTATAGGTGATTTCTGTGAGGTATAGGTGAAGTTTGGGCATACAAAGATCTCATGTGTTTGTGTATTGGTCTTGAGATCGTTTATGAAGGTGGAATGAATTGATTGTGGATATGGAGGATAATAGGGGAATTGGATTAACGGGATAGTTTTATAGGATAGATAGGATTGGATTGTGCAGTGGGTAGGTCACGGGGAGGATGGATATTGACTTACTGACTGGGAAGAGGAAATGGGAGAAAGGATTTAAAGTGAATCATAGAGAGAGCATGATTTTCTGTCGGGATATGTGAGGGGAGAGCCATGTAATGGGAAGCGAAGGAAGAAGATGTGAATGGTATTGGTATGGTGATGAGAATCATTGCAGGTACGTGAAGTGGTGAGGAGCGGCGATTCGTCTTGAGGAGGAGGACGAGAATAATTACTAATAAAAGGAGAGGAAGACAGATAGATTAGAATCGATACAAGGGTATTTTTGGTCAGGTTGCGAGTTATAGAGCGTGTTGTACTACTGGCAGTAGAGGGATTCGGACAAGGAGATCATTCGATATGGTAGGGATAGATTAATATACAAGAAGAATGTTTACTGAGGTATGGCATTACGTGTGTTCAAAAGCCATGCAGGTGAGGTATACGAGTATGGTGACGACGAGTGGACATCTGGAAGAAACATCATATTTAGATGGCCTTCTTACATTCTTTCTTAATATTATTATTATAATTATTATTTTAGGCCCTTACTATATACCTATTACATACACGAATGAAAATCAACATTACATACCATCTTCGACTCAGATGATGTGTTCAGATGGCACGCCCACTATAGCACGGTAATCTAATGTAATGTATTTTCAACAGGTACATGGCGCTCACTGACGATCGACAGCGTAATCGCCAGGCACCAACAAGAATGGTGTGGAAGCTCGCCCACGCACCACATGGACATACAGGGGGGATCAAAAATATAATGTATGCTGCGAGACTTTGACAAATACCCCATTCTCGAGACATGAACAACCTGACAGGCGGTCGCTCGCGATTCATATCACAGATATGATGGGTCGTCGCACTGCCCCGCATTCTGGGCGCGTGCGTGACGCAGAACACAAACTTCCATACAGGCCGTCCCAGTGTATCCTCTCAAGACGTATTTATTGCCGAAGCCTTGATGGAGACTGCGCCACCCACATGAAGTGGTACAGACTGTGGGTCATCATGACCCACTTTTGGAGTTTTGGGACATCCCACTTATACCACAGTCCGTAGTTAGGTGTCTCGGGAAGAGTTCCTGCGAAGGCGCAGTGATTGCCAGTACTTACGACTCTATCTACCAGCCACCACATCCCACTTACCCCTGATGCACGGAAAGCTCGAGGGTGATCTCCACAAGTCATTTCAGCATACGGCGTATGAGGGCTGATAGCACACGTGCGTCGCTGCAAGGGGCACCCGGCAAGCCCACATTGAAATAATAGCACCTACGTTCATGTTTCGAAACTACGATGGAACGATGCTCCCACAGAAAAGGAGTTCTCTGCAAGCTTCAGTAACCGAACATGTGTGCTGGATGAGGCCGAGAGATGGCGCGATGTAGTAACATAGTGTGTGAGGCAAATGTGGTGGGTGATTAGGGGGTTCTCCCAGGGAACATGTTGGCCGAGGACTCACGTGTAGCTAGGACCCTGCGATGGTATGGGTCAGGAGCATGGTAAAGATCTAGGTTGGAGCTCGAGTCAGAACCAACATGAAGTTGCTCTTCAGCCATACATCCTGAGGAGGGCGTGTAAGACTCCTCTAGGCACGTATAAGTACAGACATGGCACATTGATATGTGAGCACTGGGTCATATACACAATATGAAGGACCCGATGCGTTGTGAGACTGAAGCCCTTCGCACGATAGCAGGCCGACTCACGTAGCGCTAACAGCAAAGTGACCTTCGATGCAAGACAGGAGCGAGTGAGGATCTCGCGACATCTGGCGCAATTCTGTGTCCCAGACCAATTTATGTGGGAGTCTCTTGAAAGAGTGACACATGGGAGGGTGCCTCCTGAAAGGATGATTGTCTCTGGAGCCGGGCTCAAGAAAATGACATCACTCGCGGCGCTAGCTTGTCGTCCTACACAACATATGTGAGGAGAATCAGTGACAGCTATTAACCTGCCGCCTAACACGCACCTTTACCACATACCAACATCTTTCACCAGCAAGAGTCCAAGCAATAAAACTCTTACAAAGTACGCCACTAAGACCCAGGATCCTAAGAAGGGCACGCACAAATGTTTCAGCGTGATGTCTCACGCGGGGCAAGCATTGAATGGACTATTTCAATTTAGTGTATCAATAGTACGACTTCTTATTCTTCATTTCATTTGACTCACACTGTGGCTTGTCGTGTTTCATGCTCGCGCGAGTACATGCCACTAAGCTGAGAAGAATTGATCGTGGTGACACAGTGAGTATGTGCAGAGGACAAGAGTGGCAAAAAATAATGTCTTGGTTTGTGTAGTATATTGTGCGGGTGAGTTATGTAGTGACAGGGAACTGTGATTCAATGAGCGCGGAATGGCTATTTTGATTCCGCGCGAGATCTTGTGATGTGTTCTCATAATTACACCTCGACTGTATCAACCGACTAGCGTAACTTGACCGTAGCGACACAAAAACAGTAAAAGTGATAAAAAGAAATGCCGCTAATTCCCACATTCCTTTGCAGTCAATTCCATCTAAGTAACTTCACTGAGGTAGGTTTGTCAGGTGGGAAGATGGTGTGGCTACATCACTATCACACCAGCACGACCTTTGTTTACTGGCAGGTGAATGTAGCCCCTTCCATTGAGATATGTGACACCATTGGCCTGATGTTTGTCGAGTGAAAGAGAATGGTTCAACATTCAGAAGGCCTACAATAATACCAAGATAAAAAATGTTAAGTGGACCAGCCCATGAATGAGGTCTCCTGGCTGGCTGCTGCGGGGGGATGGACCTGCTCCTCTGGGGGTGATTGTAGATACGACCAGCCCTGGGCACAGCGTGCCACATTTGTAGCGCTATACTCCCCCTTGACACCAACTCAGGCCTGTGTCCTTGCACGGAGACTGTGAAGGTTGACGGAGTAAAAAATAGCTATTGGTTGGAGGTGGAGAGGGCATGGCGAGTGCCTACACAGCTGAAGGAGTCGATGGTGTGTCTCGCCTGTTCCGTGTTGTCGGAGCCACTGATAGATCTATCAGTTGCGTCACATAATCGAGCCGTGCAAATCATGAATCAAGACACAATATTATGCGACAGCCATCGTAGACTCCCACGAATTTGAGAGACATATTACATCTTACGCGAGGCATACTTCTACTCGAAGTTGGTTCTCCTCAACGCAATATCAATGACTTTATAGCTCCAATTGCCCTCTCTATATAAAGCTCGTGGACAGTGTGTGGGGGTGGGGGAAGGATGATGAGAAGAAGTCTTGTTAATATCAAAGAATGAAGACCTGAATCAGTGGAATACAAATGATAACCACTCAAACCTTGGTATGTTCAACAGTTTGTGGGGGAAGTTCAGACTAGAGGGCGGAAAGAGAAGTGCATCAATCTTGCTCCACATCACAAATGTTCACGAGTGGACCGGTGGAGAAAACGATGAAACAAGTGTGAACATGCGTCCTTCACACAGCTGAGGAAAGAAATAAGAATGCGTTCCCTGGTTACAGCCTGACTCATGCTGCTTTGAAGTCCTCCAGAAGGGTTGTTCTGGACAAAGGTCCCCTCCTGAAAAACTGGCGAGATAAATGTGAATGTGTTACATACACAGGCCAACCTTGAGTCGAGCTTCACTCCCTGTACACAAAGATTGCCACCAAAAGGAAAAATTCCTACCGGAAATTTCGAAGTAGCACGCCTCCAGATTCTGCAATAGATCACAATGTCAATTCAACAGACATATGGCAAAAAGAAAAAGATGGTGAGATTAAAATCAAGCACCAGTTCCTCATAGGGAGCACAACACTACATCACCACTCCCAGAAAGTGAACAAGGACGATAGTTTTAGGAATGAGCGATTTGTCGGCGTAGCTCTCAGAGGGGCGAGATCTGTTTCCATTCCGAGCAGACACTGCAACAGTCAAACCCCGACCCATGGTCCACACTGGCACAGCACAAGGTGGTTCTACAGCCCGAGAATAGGCCTTTGTCAATACAAAGGCATCCTCAGCCCGAGTTTGCTTCACAGAGCTCCTAAAATTATAAACAAAACACACACAGGTTCAATAAACAATCACAATAGCAATAACAAAATCACACACAGGATCAATAAACAATCACAATATAAAACACAATTACAACCTTGCACGGTTTCATTAATGGCTACAAATGTAGGCTAATCATAATAATTCTGGTTCACATTCGCGATAATTTTACGTGCCCCTAAGAAAAGTGGTTTCAAATAAAGCTCTTGGATATTATAAATTATAGTTATTTAGTTTGATTTAAAAAAGAGTATGCAAAATCCCCCCCATGATATTTGGTGGGCTGAGATGGGTGGTTTAAAAATACGGGTGGCTCCTACACCATGTATGATGGGGCGTAGTGGTCTAAGGGTTGTAACCATATACCCGTTCAGGCGGTATTTGGCACTCCTGCTTTCTTTCTCACCTTTCCCCAGTGCCCCCTTGTCCCAGTAACATTGCCAACCCACCCTCTACCAACTCTCATCCCCCCACCCACTGCCATTACATGGAAATTAATTATTTAATGTTCAGATAAAAACTGGTGTGTGTGATTGCCATCATGGACATTAACAAGGTGGGTAACATGATTAGGATCAAAAAGTGACAGAAACTCCAAATATCTGAGGACAAGCGGCTATGGAAGAAAATATCTGCCTGCAGACCCAAACATGACCAAAAATCTATATAGCCCCTAAAGGTTAAGCCTAAGTTGTAATAAAATATGTTGTACAGACCATTGCAAATAATCTGTGCAAAAAATACAATAGTGCCACGTTTTTAGAGGCAGTGCTTTATTTCCAGGTGGAGTAGCCTGTATGCATCTGAATGCCATACCTCCATCATACACAAATACCGCATTAAATAAAGGCATGTTCAAATCATAACACGGCTTACAAAATAGAAACCAAAATGCTCTTTTTCAGGAAAAGTGAAAAAGAAAGTGCTCTTACCTGCAGATAGAGAAATGATGTATGAGACAAAGAACAAAAGAAATAATGAACAAAAACAAAGTAGGCCGACTCACTGCCCTGCCCTGGCCCGGCCTGACCCCCCTCTGTTGGCAGGTCTCTATTTTGAGAACACTAGCCTCTCCATAAGCCCCAGTAAAGCTGTTTGACTGCGGCATGTCCGGCAGCATTCCGCTCATCGCCGCTCCTCTTCTCTTCTATTCCTCTCAGCCTCCCTCTCCTCTCCCTCGCATCCGTCCTTCTCCATGTAATGAAGAAGGGCGCCACTGCTGGTTTGTCTCTTCATTTTCCTAAGTAATAAGAGGGACGATGTTACTACACTCAAAGGTCATGAGAATCAAGGAGCTCAGTAAACCACCACCATTGGCATCGTTCATTGTGTAAACAATAATGTGGTAGAAAGTGTGGAGGAAAGCGTGGAAGAAAGACACCTCTGAAGCAGCTACTTACCCTGAAATGTTTGTCTCGGTGGAAGAACATCTTGCTCGGAGTCAGAAATGTTAGTGTCAGTCCCCAACGATCCTAGGCACAATTAAAACAAGAAAACACATTCTCAATATGGTTACAATCTTAGCAATCCACCCCACACATCCATCCATCCAGGTGAGATTTGTCTTCAAAACAGAAAGGTTAATGTGAAACGACTTTAGAGAATATTAATGGAGTTAAGTGAAACAGGGATTAAGACCATGTTGACCTGGTGGAAATATGAGGACCAGAAGGGTGTAGATACCCCACCCCCTACCTGTAAATGTAGTAGGCCTAATACAACTGCATCTGTACAAGTTCAGACTGTCATGTCATTCAGGTGGAGCTTGGTTGTACATAGCCTAACTGAGGATGACAGAGATGTAATTTGATAGCCATATGGCCCCATATCCATAAGGTGGTCATTAGATGAACATGCAGGGCTGTAAATGAACTTGTTTCATCACAAGCGAATTTGGTAGGCTACGCCTGAATATTAAAACTGGACACTTTGTTCAATCTTACTCGCCACGCATAGGCCTACATTCACTATCAATTCAAGTGGCAAGCAAGCATTATTTTCTAACAGCCAAACAGACTTTTCACCAGCATTTGGCAGGTTGGTTGGAGTGAAATAGCCCTGTTCACAATATAGATCTATGTAATACACAGTTATCTTTTTATATGAATACAATTGTGTTTCATTGTGCGCGCAAATGTGTAGGCCTACGTGTGTGTGCGCATTTCTCACATGAGCCCCGGACAATATTGGAGCAGCGCGGCTGAGATGGTGTGAATGTGAAAGCGTGTTTGTAGGCTATGTATTTTGAAGGCGCGTTGTTGTTCTGCTAGCCTATGTAGGCTTTATAATACATAGGCTATTTTATTTGTATAGGCTATTGTAGGCCTGTGTAAGACAGTTTCAGTTAAATGTGACTCACTTACACAGCAAAATAATATGGCTACTTATATAGAGTGACATGATGATGCCAAAGACACAATGCATTAAGGACATGACAGCTAGGCATATGTGGAAAGAGCAACGTGAAAGGCGTTCATTTTATTTCCTTGCAAAGCGCAAAGCACATTTCATGACACGCATCATTTCTTATGATGTAAAGCCAATCCAACAGTGGGACCTAGGTTTATGTCGCCGTATTGACTAAGCCTAGAGTTACCTGTAGCCAGGGTCCTAAATTAACGTTTTTCATCACCAGCCAAAATGGTCGGAGATGCCATCTCTGCTCACCAAAATCACACTCACCTTGTAAGTCTAGCGGGGTTTCTTTTAAAAATAATTTTACCCATTTGGTTTGGTGGGAAAATTTAACCCATGCCTGAGCACTTTGGCTACATTACATTTTTTAATTTGACCATAACGAAATTAAAAACAATTAAATAGTTTGCGTGAAAAGAAGTAATGTACCTTATCGGCCCC
>NC_085871.1:32337013-32386147 GCF_034702125.1 Engraulis encrasicolus
GGAAAAGGAAAGGTCGTGCTTATCACAGATTGTGCCAGTCATGGAGTTACTATGAACATAAATGGGCGAAATTCTACGCGCCCATCGCGGAAGCGGGGAAATCCACGAACAAAAGGAATGTCTTCGAGGCGGCCCTCTGCAAAATCACCTGCTAAATCCGATGCAGTTTGTGCCTTTGACACAGAATAAAGCTTCAGCTACCAGATTCCTGTTAGACTATTCATTGCTGGATCACTGCAATGCGAGGTGAGGTCGCGGTTATGATTGAAAAAAACATCCGTGTGAATATCACAGGTGCCGGCTGTCATAGAGATTCAATGGGGGAAAAATCTGTGTGCTCAAACACGGAATTTCAGCAAAATCCGTCCTCCCAGACACAGATTTTGAGTTAAAAAATCCGTGCTTGAGGACACAGATCCCGTGGAGATCAGGTTGGTGTATGCATGTGCGTGGGCATGTGCATGAATGTGTGTATGTGGGCGTACTTGTGTGTGTGTGTGTGTGTGTGTGTACCTGCATGTGTGTCGGACTGTATGAGTGTGTATGTTTGATTTTCTGCAAGTCTATTGGAGTGTGAGCGTTGAATGGTTGACTGGCTGGCGAGGTGAGAGAGAAATGTGAAAATGATAATCTGTCTTTTCAAAAGATGTTTTCTTTGATTTCAGAGTGGATGATTTGCAGTGAAGCGCAGAGCAGAGGCGAGCGAGAGATCTGTCAGGGACAAGCTGTCTTTGAGGGAGAGAGAAACATTGCAGAATTGACAGGCCTTGTAATATGTAAGCGGACTTACTCACATGCCCGAGCACACACACACACACACACACACACACACACACACACACACACACACACACACACACACACAACACACAACACACAACACACACACACACACACACACACACACACACGTGCAACAAAGGAAGAGTGAAAGAAGGAGAAATACTGTATATAGACTCAGAGACAGAAACAACAAGAAAGAACATGCACGCGCGCACACACAGACACACACACACACACACACACACACACACACACAGGAAGACACACATATGTAAGCAAATAGAGAGAAACACTCTTACACACACAGACACAGACACAGACACAGACACACACACACACACACACACACACACACACACACACACACACACACACACACACACACACACACACACACACACACACACTGGCTGCAGCAAAGGCCTGGAAGTACTCGATAGTGTGACTTGGATTTGCCAGTTCATGCACTCGGGCTCGGGAGACATGGCAAGACACTGATGAGATGAACCATTGGGTCCAACTGTACTCTGTATTTGTCCTGAGAAATGAAACCCAGCCAAGCAGGATAATGGTTACAGAGCAGTTGGCACCAAATATGAAAATAATGAATTTTCCTTAAAGGTACACTGTGCAGGAAATGGTCAAAAAAGGTACTGCAACTACTCATTGAAACTGGGCTGCCTATTGCCAAATTTGATATTTACATGAAAGTTTACTGAGTAATAATCACATATTTCCTGGTATGGTCCAAGTAGAGTCATTTTTGCAGCCCAAAATGGCGGACCATGAAGAAGATCCCTCTTTTCATGTATGAAAAGTGCAATTTTTCCAGTCATAATGAATACTTAAAATTTGATGGTGGTGGTAAGTATTCATGAAAAAAGGAACATTAGTGAATCGGCAGCATGAATTCTGGAAATAAACAACTAAAAATCTCATACAGTGTCCCTTTAAAGCGCTTAACGACTTACCAATTTTATCTTGGTTATGGAAAAATACCACAACAGAATCCATGCATCTTTCTATGATCGTGTTGAAAAACAACAGTATGTAGGACTATGTATAAAATGAGTTGATGTGCGCTAAAATGAGTTGATATACGCTATATAATATGTATTATAATCAGTGATGAAAGTAAACAGGTGCATAGCACCGGTATAGAATTTACAGCTGTTGTACAGTACCAGTAAGAGAATAGGTTTAATGCTGGCCAAAATCCCACATTTGAAAAGAGTAAGGTCTGCTGTTTCAGTAGAAAACACATACAACCACACTATGCCATCTGAGACAAGTGTCCTCCTATGAAGAGACACCACAAATAGTCATGCAGCGATTATAGATATGTAATTCTCATTTTGTTTGTTTATTGTTTGTTTGAGGGTGGTGATGGTGGGGCAACCCCGGTAAGAAACGAAAACTAATTTCAGCCCTGATTATAATGGAGGGTTTTGATATGCGCATAATACGAATTTGGTTCCTGTTTTACCCAGATTGGTTCCCTCAAGTGTTACAGAGAACAGAGAATTCTCTTTCAATTTCACTTCTGTAAACATCTGGATTTGACAATTAGCCCCAAATCCTTAATGATGGTGAACCTTGTATCTGAAAGCAGAAGACAAACAAAGGAAAAGAAGGGAGAGGCATAAATACAATACAAAAAAGTACACAAATACAAGTCCAAACAAATCCAAACAAGAACGGCTGTACTTTTATTGTCTGCTTCGTTCCTCTTTAATCCATCTTGACAAGGAAATAGGGAGCGACTGGCCCTCTGAACTTGTCAGATGGTGTGCGCGTGTGCGTGTGTGCATGTGTGTGCGTGTGTGTATGTGTGTGCGTGTGTGTATGTGTGTGCACGTGTGTAGCACGGAGCAACTGGCCCTCAGAACCTGTCGAGTGTTGTTAAGCAGGTAACCAATAGAGCATTACTGAATGTACAGTAGCCTACTCATTCTGCTAAAGTGTGCTGTATGTGTGTGTGTGTGTGTGTGTGTGTGTGTGTGTGTGTGTGTGTGTGTGTGTGTGTGTGTGTGTGTGTGTGTGTGTGCGTGCGTGTGTGTGCGTGCATGCTTCTTTAGTGATCCTCAGTGATGAAGAGACAACACATTTTCGTGCAAATGGGACATCGACTGAGCTCATGAGAACACTTAGAGGCATATTGTGTGTGTGTGTGTGTGTGTGTGTGTGTGTGTGTGTGTGTGTGTGTGTGTGTGTGTGTGTGTGTGTGTGTGTGTGTGTGTGTGTGTGTGTGTCCGTCCTGTACGAACATGCCCATGGGAATACAGAGGGCCATATTGTGCGGCTGCAATAAAGTCTAACTTTAATAGTCGATTAATCTGGTCTGCATTAGCACTGATTACGCCGCTCTTACCACGAACCGTCAACGTAATCGCCACGGCAACGCGTGACATGGTGCAATGGCTTCATTGGTGGAGAGGGTCATGAGCCGCGGGTGTGCAATTATTCTCCGTTATTACCTGTGTGAATAACACAATCGGCTCAATGGCATGGGCAGACACAAACACGTACGCACGCACACACACAAACACACACATGCGCGCACACACATGTACACACAAACACACACACAAATGCAGGCACGCGTGCGTGCACACACACACACACACACACACACACACACACACACACACACACACACACACACACACACACACACACCTGTGGCTAACACCATCAATTTAATGCCACACAAGTCCACACACTCAATTTACCAAGCACAAGCACACAGACACACAAAGACAAACATACACGCACACAGATGCAAACACGCATGTACACACACACACGCGCACGCATGCACACACACACACACGGACGCATGCACACACACACACACACACACACACACACACACACACACACACACAAATACACCATAGCAAACACGCGCGCACATACACACACACACACACACACACACACACACACACACACACACACACACACACACACACACACACACACACACACACACACACACACACACACACACACACACACACACACACTTAGACTTGCTGAGGTACAGCCTTCCATCTGCACATTCTCTGCAGCCTTCCTTTTTCACATTGCCCTTTAATAGCGATAGAAGAAATGTTAGGAAAATTGATATTTTAATACGCTGTAATGTACTGTATGCAGTAGCATGATAATCAGAATCATTTCACTTCCAAATTTCAATCATATGATTGTTCTGAATTAAGTATTTCAGTTTTTTCTCTGTTTGCTGTTCGCAAATTTGGCTGGTTTTGCGGAACTCTTCAGACAGATGTTCAAACCCATAACCAAATAAGCCAAACTAATGGCTCAGAAAGTGATGTGTACTCAGTTTGCAATTTATAAAACACTTTTGCAAAATGTAACCAAAACAATCCATTGGACAACACTCATTTTGTATAACACTGAACACAACTCACTGCTTTACACAGAACACATTAACACACTCCTAGACTCCTACCTCCTCAAAATGACATTTGAAAAGAGAAACCAAGAAGTAAGGTGTTTTTGACATTTTTACAGTCTGTTATTGGGGTTTGAGGTTGCTGTATTCATGTGAAGACTTCTGCAAAAACAGCTTACATTACACAAGAGCTTTAGGGGTCAGAAACAAATGCAATATACAGGTTTCTGATTCTGCAGGTGTCATTTTGTGTCATTTCATATCACTTGCAATATTGGGATTCAAACAGGTCCAGTCCAATTTTGCAACAGTTAATGCAACAGATCATAAGTCTAGTCTTTTTCCGTGATGTTTGAATCTGTTACTGTGTGCAGGGAGTAAGAAAAAAAATAGAGGCAGTCGTTCTTCATTCCTGCCAATCTGCTGCAGCTGCTTCTCTCTCTCTCTCTCTCTCTCTCTCTCTCTCTCTCTCTCTCTCGTCCGGTCGGCAAGCCGACACAAAGCAGCCGGGTTGCTAGGCAACACCTTAAAGCTCTGACCTGGCTGATTAGCCAATGGTGACGAGTGTATACAGAGCGGTGTGCTGCACATCAAAAACACACATCAGCTAGCCACACATCATCGGGACGGTCGTCATACAGGAAGGCAGAACGGTGCAGTACAGGCACACATTAGCTGCTTTGGTAACACTTATAATTTATATATAATTTATAATAAGGGTATGCATAAAAAGTATTATAAAGACATTGTAATAATTAACTAAGACTTTATTATTTTTTTTAAAAAGGCATAAAAAGTATTATAAAGACATTGTAATAATTAACTAATGGAGAACAACACATTAATAATTGTTTTTAGAATTAACTAAGTTTTATTAATGCTTTGTAAAATATCTACAAACATGTTCAAGATTTTACAAACCTTTTATCAAAGTACTTTACTTTATTAATTTACAAACAATTGTAAATGTTTGATAAATATAAAATGTACCACTCATTTACAAACATTTGTTAATGCTTTGTTCGTCATTAGTTATATATTTAAGTCTTTATAATGCTTTTTATGCATCTCTTATTATAAAGTGTTGCCATTGCTTTTTATTCTTTTTTTCAAAAATGTTTAAATAATGTTTACTTGCAATACTTGTATTTCCCATCACTGGCCAATTTGACAGGTATATACGTTTTAAATAGGAACAGTTTGCAGAAAATAATGGCTGCCATTCACAGTAGGCAGAACAGAAAAGTCACACAGATACTGATTTTTGTCAGAAATCTCTAGGTCTACATCATCATACTTCACTATGCATACATCATTGATGCCTACTAAAAGTTTAGCAAGGCAGCCAGACAGATGATAGGTTATGTTTTTGCTCTTTCCAGTAATGCATTTTAGTTTCTGTGTCAATGAATACATTCACATTAACACTTTGTTAATTATTAACATTAACCATACAACACAAATTAAGAAAACTGTTGAGGACAAGCCAAATCCCCAAGACAAAACAAGACAAATCCAGGCAAAATAATAAAGACAAATACCCTTAATATAATGTATTTCATTAGGATCCATTGTATTCTAAGCAGATACTTTTCTACACTTTCTTTTGGAAGATTAATACAAGTTTTCCTCCTGAAACAGCGGGATCTCGACGATCGATGCACAGCAAAAGGTAATGAATCATCACACAGACATTTGAAACACTGCAAGTTTTATTTTTTATTTTTTTTTCCCCTTTTTTGGTCTAAAAATGTTGAGTTGCAGCAGCAGTAGTGGCTAATGAACAGCAGATGGTTCGCTGGAGCTTGTAAACACTGTTTAATTCCCATCATGGTGATGGAGACCCTCTCTTCTCACAAGACAAAAAAATAAATTATTCTGAAAAAACATAGATAAATAAATAAAATCTCTCGTACAACAAGATGCCATTCAAATTAAAATGCCAGACGGGCGAGCAAAACAGACTGGTTCTTGCACTGGATGCTTGATTAATTCCTCCCCCCACCACATCCCTACCCTCGACCCGAAATAGATGATAATTTATAATGCATCATGTTGCTTTCTGCATTCGTTTTTTGTGTGGTTTGAGTTTTATCTATGGTCTACTGATGATGATCACACAATATTACTGTTATCATTGGAGGGCATGAGGGGGGAATTTACCACCACTCACGCCAGCTAAAATAATACCAGCCGTTGCAAGCCATTACAACTGTTTATGTGATGCCAGCAAGCACAGCTTGACGTGGAACATTATTATTAAACTTCAAACCAAAAACCAAACCAAAAATATATTCTACTGACTGAGCCAAACTGCCTGGTAAGAAAAGTTGGTCGTGAATCTGCCTTGCTCAACTGAAGCAGCTGTGAGGGGTCTGGACTGTACCAGAAGACAGATAGGTTTGCTAATATAAAGCCTTGCCATCGTATTAACAAAGAACATTAATTTCATATGTGTGTGTGTGTGGTATGAGGCATCATTTGCTTTGGTAATCTGCTCTACGGGGTTCAGCATGAACATGGAAGATTACAAACAAAAAAAATGTTAAGTTTTACTTTGCATCATGAAATAAGTAGGCCTGCAATTTGGGGCTGGTGTTATGTAGGCTACTTTCTGAATAAGAAGCAGGGGAGTAAGAGAACTGAAGCAGTATAATCAATTTCCTGTATGAATGTAACTGTACAGATTAGGCATTATTGGTATTTCAATTTGTAGGGCAGAATTGTTCCTTATCACAGTATGAACCGAATATTTTCTTTACCAAAGCCACATACTTGTATGGTAGCGGTGACACACATTGTGTCCGATTCACATAAGTCTTTGTCTTTAGCCATTCTATGACCTTTTGAAAGGGGAGAATTGGAGGTGAGTGGATGCAAGTAAGGGGTCAGAAACTAACAAAAAAAATTGAGAGGAGTCATTGGTAAGTTAATTAAAAAGAAATGTCAGTGAGGTAATTATGAATCAGCATCTGAGTCGCCCTGCGCCCTCACTTCTCTGCTCTCCTTTGCACTCTTATCCTCTCTTCACCTCACTCCTCTCCTCTCCTGTCCTCTCATCACCTGACTCCTCTCTCCTCTCCTACCCCTCTCTTCATCTCTCCTCTCTTTTCCTCTTGTCTATAACTCCTTAAACTCCAACATAGACCCCTTACATGTCTACTCTTTGGTCCCCCTAAACTCTACCCCTAAGAACAAGGCATGGTGTGCGTTCCAATATGCGACCTCCCATCCTCCACTTGTGCTTGTGGCCTCTGTGGAGAAAACAATAAAGTCTCCCCGCTGTCAGCCTCCCCACAACAATTTTTGGGGGACTATTCTTCATTCACCATCCAGTTTCCAAATGAGAAAATGACTTTACAATTGAGCTTTTGCGAGATATTGAAATATAATGCTGTTGTCAGTGATGTCATCATGACATATTACTTCCTGGTACGAGGCCACAAGCACAAGTGGAGGACACAAGGTCACATATTGGAACGCACCCATAGTTTTTATCTCCTTAGCTCTGACTCTGTTGCAAGCTTGGTCTGCATGTGACTCATCCTGCACATTCTTCCTCTCAGTTCTCCCCGTCTGTCCTCTGTGCTTCTCTTCCCTTCTCTACTCCTTTCTCTCCCCACTCTGCTATCAGAAACTCATGTGGATCCATGAGTGAGGTGTTTTCTAGGGTGTAGCATGAATCATTCCTTGCCCTTTCCTCTTGCTTTCATTGCTGTGTGTCAGAGGCTGAGGAAGTCCAGAAGGGCTCTGGGGTTTGTTTCTCAAAAGGGTAGTTGCTAACCTGTTAGCAACTTGGTTAGTTGCAATGGGAAATTGTGTTGCAAACAACAAAGGTTTAGAGAAATGCACCCCTGGCTTGATGATCTCTCTGATGGCGATACAGTAGAACTATTGCCCACATCTGTCCCTCTTCAACAAGGCAAGTTCTTCTCGGCTGTCACATCATTACATTTAGGCCTATGTAACGGAAGTCATCTTGCACCTGTTCATCTCTCTCGGGGATGCGAACCTAAGACCTCGTCAACTACAACGGCCCGGCAATGGGAGACACAGTACGAGACCGCTGGACTAAAGGACCAGTCCCCCAGCCCAACAGCATCGTTACTGTATGATGCTTTGGGAGGCAGGTTTACTAAAGTTACACGCCAACTCTGCTGCTTAACCTCCGTTACACTCTCCCCCTTAACCCTTTATAGGGCAACCAAATTTCAGCTCCCGAGGGAAAAAAAAGTTTGACAGGCTCCAGGCCACTGCTGATTGGTCAAATGTCAAGATGTCACCAACTGCCTGAAAGTCTGATTTCTCCTGATGAATTTGATGTAACCCACTTGGGTGTACACCCTTGTAGAGAGGTATGGCATGGGCATTTGTGATAGGTGTGCAAGCAATTGGAAGTGATCAAGTATAGTCACTTGCCCTATAAAGGGTTAAATCTCAATCTGCACCTGTTCGTCCCCCTCGGGCAGTGTTGTACCCGAACGTGTTCAATGAACGAAAGTTCATGAACGAGTTAATATTTTGAGCAAACGTGAACTGAACGTACAATATTTACTAGATGATGAATGAACTATGAACGCGTTCATTCTGGAGTCCATGAACGACACGTTCATTCGTTCATTCCGTTCATTCGTAGTTACCAGATTTCATTAATATTCCTGCAGAAAACGCGACTAAACACAGTGTCAGAGAGTCTAGTATTATGTCTTTCGTCTCGTGCAAAGAGGCGGGACCAAGCAAACAGCAGGCATAGCTCTACTTAAAATCAGAGCCGCCAGCAACCAGCCAGCAGTGTGCGAGTTTTCTGGACGCTTGGAATAAGTGTGGATTGCTCTCGCTTCACTATTTAAGTTAAAATGCGCCGCGAGCACCACCAACAACAAGAGAAAACTGTCTGCTGGCACGTTGCAGGATGGCAATTTTTGCGCATGAGACAGAGAACAACAGTGCAGGAAAACGTTACAGAATCCACGCACCCGTTTTAGGTCCAGTCCATACAGTAACAGAAAAGAAGTGAAATCGCTCAGCACACACAGTGTCTAAACAACAAACACTGTAAAGGATTACTATCTAGGCCTACTAATGATAAACCACTCTTAATGCAAAACTAAAATACAGTAGACTAAGATCTAACAATCTCATTGTTAGAAGTAATTAAATATGGACTGTCAATTAGACCTACACTTTTTTCAACATGGGGGGTGAGCTGTGAACTGAACTATGAACTAGTAGAAAATGAACTTTCCCAACACTGCAGAAAACACAGTAAAGGACTATAATCTCTATTACTACTACTACTAATAAACCGCTGCTCTAATGCACAATTAAAATTCAAGTAATATCCAGCAATGTCATTGTTAACACTAATTAACCCATTAAATAATGGCTCTGTAGAACATTTATATGGGCTTTGACAATGAATTTAGATTTTTTTTGGGGGGGGAGGGTGAACTGAAATTAACTTGTTCATTTATTTTGTGAACTATGAACAAACTAGTTCATTTTGAACAATTATGAACTATGAACGAACTAGTTCATTCAGAGAGCTGTGAACTTGAACTTGAACTAGTTCACGTAGAAAATGAACTTTCCCAACACTGACCTCGGGGCTGCGAAACTGTGACCTCGTCAACTACAACGGTCCGGCAAAGGGAGACACAGTACAATACCGCTGGACTAAAGGACCAGTCCCCCAGCCCAACGGCATCGTTAAGGGCCGTACACACACGTCGCTGCTAGTTACTCGCTCAGCGAATGAACTCAATAGAATGTAAATGTGTTCCAGCAAGATTAGGCGAGTACTGTACAAGCGATGCGATGTGGGCGGATCCCGAGTTGAAAATATTTTATCTTCGAGCGAGGCGAGTAAGCGAGTAACCAACTGGAAGGCAGAGTTCGGTACTTCTCGCCTGTTCATTGGCAGTTAAAGCCGCGGGAACTTTCAGCGAACGTTCCATGAAAGAGAGGCGAGTAGGCGAGCAAGCGAGAAGCTAGTAAATAGCAGCGATGTGTCTGTACGGCCCTTTACTGTATGAGGCTTTGGGAGGGAGGTTTACTAAAGTTCCACGCCAACTCTGCTAGTTAACCTCCGTTACACCTGTTTTAAAGATTAGTGTTGCATCCTGAACAACTTAGTGCAGACATAATTATGGACTAGCATGCACATTTTCTGCACCCTCTTCTCATCTCTACTCTTCTCTTCTCTCCACTTTTCGGATGTTCTCTTCTCTCCCCTTCTCTCTGACTGCTGCATCATGGACTCCAATGACTCTATGAGATCCCTGAGGGGAATACATCCCTACTCCTTACTGTCGAGCCCCATGCAGTACAACCCCTAAACTCTTTGGTCACCCTCTCCCCCAGGATCTGCACCTCTTTAACAAGGCAAGGTCTTTATCTCATTAACTAAATTTCATTTTGCAGATTACATTTAATGTAATATGTGAGCTTTCATAGGTAATTATATTTATTTCCTTCCAGGCCTTTTGTATGCATAATGATGCCAGATAGCATATTTCAGGGATATGGTTGGTTAACTCCTCCATGAGCTCGGAGGAATAGATATTTTTGCCTACTCCGTTTCCGTATAGAAGTGCCCCTCTTTAACGAGACAAAGTCCTGTGCTCCTGACTCAATTAAATATCACAAAGGCTAACACTTAACAACTTACCAGATACCTTACCATGCCTGTCCTAAGTGGAGCAAAGTCAGCATGGCTCAGGAATACAGATCATTAACTATTGTGTATTGTGTGTGTGTGCGTGTGTGTTTGTGTCTCAGAGAGAGAGAGAAAGAGAGAGAGAGAGAGAGAGAGAGAGAGAGAGAGAGAGAGAGAGAGAGAGAGAGAGAGCATGCATGCAGTACGTACTTACAAAATGGTGGAGCTGTGGCCATTCCTGTGCTCCCACACACTATTGAATATCTGGTTGACCAGGGGTCCGTTTCTCGATTATTGTTGTTGCTAACCGTCTTAAGACTGTCTTAAAACGTAACACCATTTCCTTGGATTTAGTGGTGAGCGACGCTGTCAAGATGCAGTTGAGTCGCTCGTACGACGGACTTTGCCAACGACGATAGCAAAGACACTTTCGAGAAACGGACCCCTGACAAAGTATCCAACCAAAAGTGACCACTGGGGGAGTGAATATAGTGTGTTTCTTTTTTTTTTTTTTTTTTTTTTTTTCAAAGGTTTCTTTATTGATTTTTTAAGTGTAATAACAAAGGTTTAGGATATTGAATGTCCATAATATAAAAGTTACACAATATGGGAATATTATCACACATTAGCTATAACAAGGCATAAAGAACAAACCCCCCCAACCCCCCAGCCATATACAGTACACAATTCAACACAAAATAAACAGAAACAAACAGCCAAAAACAGAGAGAGAAAAAAAAAACATTACACAAGACATACACATAGACCTGCCACCTTAACAAAATATGTTACCACTGTAGTCTGAAAAGATGTGCACACAGTTCTAGTCTGTCACAGAGGGGAGATTCAACTCGTCAATGTAATCTGACAAGTACGTATCCCCATGTTTTTGTGAACTTGCGGGTAGAGCCCTTCATACTGCTTCTAATTTTTTCTATTTTCATGAAATAAAGGATATCTTTAATCAGGGAACTGAATGAAGGGGCATTAGGAGACTTCCACCTCAGCAAAATGAGACGCCTTGCTACTAGAGTGATAAATGCAATAAACTCAGCCTTATACAAAGATATGGACATTGTAAATGGGAGAACACCAAACAACGCAGTAAGTGGAGATGGATCAATTGTTTGTACTAATACATTGGACAGGATGTCAAAAACCTTGGACCAATATTCAAATAGTTTTGGACAAAACCAGAGTGTGTGTGCCAGTGTCGCGGGTGCTGAGTGGCACCTCTCACATGTGGGGTCAACATCAGGAAAAAAGCGGCTTAATTTGACCCTAGTCCAGTAGGCCCGGTGGACAATTTTACACTGAATGACACCATGTTTAGCACAAATTGATGATGAATGCACACGTTGTAAGATTGAGTCCCATTCAATATCTAAGATCTCACTTCCCAGGTCCTCCTCCCATTGAGTCTTAATTGAATTGACATTTACAGGTCTTAAGGTATACATACGATTATAGATGGAGGATATCATTCCTTTAGTATTAGGAAGAGGCATTAAGAGTGAGTCAATGGGGTTAGCTGATGGCTTATTGGGAAAATTGGGAAATAAGGTTTTAACAAAGCTGCGTACCTGTAGGTATCTAAAAAAATGTGATGTGGGTAAGGAATATTTTCCACTCAGCTGTTGAAATGATGCAAATACCCCATCCATATACAGGTCTTTTAAGGACTTGATACCCAACCTAGACCAGACCGTCCATGCTCCGTCAATCAGTGAAGGCGGAAAAGCAACATTTGCAGTGAGAGGAGAAAGGATAGAAACATCACCCAGCTTGAAATGTTTCCTGAACTGGTTCCAAATTCTCATTGATGTTTTGACACATACATTTTTAGTGTATGAAGACAGAGAAATTTTAAGAGGAGAGTACAATAATGCCCTCAAAGAAGTGGGTTTACAAGATTGCGCTTCCATCTGTAGCCAAGTAGGGTGTGGAGTAAGAGTGTCAAAATGCAGCCAGTAGTGTAGGGCTCTAATATTGGCAGCCCAATAATAGTACTGTAAATTAGGCAATGCCATGCCTCCAAGACTCTTGGGCCTTTGGAGGAGCATTTTACGAATCCTGGGTGCCTTCCTGTTCCAGATAAACTCTGTAATTAGTGTGTCAATCTTACGGAAAAATGTTTGTGGAATGAATATGGGGATGGTCTGAAAAAGATATGAGAATTTTGGTAGTGTGTTCATTTTAACAGAATTAATTCTGGCTGGGAGTGATAGGGGTAAAATAGACCACCTCTCAAAGTCTTTCTGCACATTGGATAGCAAACTTGCAAAGTTGAACTTAAACAGATCCTGAAATTTGTCTGTGACCTGTACACCCAGATAAGTAAATCTGTGATTTGCCCATTTAAATGGAAAGGAGTGGGTAGGATAAGCTCGAGCTGCTGCATTTATCGGGAAGAACTCACTCTTACTATAGTTAACTTTATAGCCTGATAAAGAACCAAATGTTGTAAGGCATTGAAGTGCTGCTGGTATGGATGTGGAGATGTTTGACACATACAGGAGGAGATCATCTGCATATAGGGACACCTTATGTTCTATGCCTGATCTAGATATGCCCACAATCTCTTTGTTGGACCTAAGGAGGATAGCCAGAGGCTCAATTGCTATGGCGAACAAGAGGGGGCTCAAAGGGCATCCTTGTCGTGTGGAGCGATGTAGGCTGAAGTATTCAGAGAAGTTGTTATTAGTCCTAACAGAGGCCTTTGGTGCAGAGTATAACAACTGGACCCAGGCGATGAAGTTTTGCCCAAGGCCGAATTTTTGCATAGTATAAAACAAGTATGGCCACCCCACCCTGTCAAAGGCCTTCAAAGCATCAAGTGAGATCAGGGCTTCAGTAGTTGTAGATGAGGGTTGACTATATACTGTATAATGTTATAGAGGCGCCTTAGATTGTAGAATGAATGCCTATGCCTGATAAACCCTGTTTGATCTGGGGATATGACGGTCGGCAGTATAGGGTCTAAGCGAAGTGCCAACAATTTAGAAAGTAATTTTAGATCCACATTCAACAAACTTATGGGTCTATAAGAGGCACAGTCCAGGGGGTCTTTGTTCTTTTTAAGAATCAAAGATATGGTGGCATACGTGAGAGTAGATGGGAGGGTATGATTTTCAAATGATTCATTATACATGTCAACAAGGAGGGGGGCCAACAGTGGAAAAAAAGTCCTATAAAACTCTACCGGGTAGCCGTCAGGGCCTGGACACTTTCCGCCTTGCATTGAGGCTATCGCAATTTTAAGTTCTTCCACAGATAGAGGTTGATCTAATTTACCAACAGCCTCCTCATCCACCTTAGGAATGTCCAAAGAGTTAAAAAAAATTATCCAATGCAGCGGAATCTGGAGTATGCTCTGGAGTGTATAACAGGCTGTAGTAGTCCTTAAAGTGATCATTAATTTCTTTTGGATCTGTTGTCGTACCCAGAGGGGTCTTAATTTGGAGTATTTGGTGAGAAGATGCTTCTTTTTTGAGTTGGTAAGCAAGCAACCGCCCTGCTTTGTCACCTTGTTCATAATACTTATATTTAGACCTAAGTAGCATTTCTTCCTCCTTCTGCGTAGAGGAAATATTAAAATTTGCTTGTAGTGTAAGGCGTTCTTTATATAAGTCAGGGGAAGGATTTTCCGCATATAGCTTGTCAGTTTCCCCAATTTTCTTTATCAGCTCAGATAATTTTTCTTCCCTTGTCCTCCTCTCACATGCAGTATATGAAATAATAATACCTCTGAGGTATGCTTTCAACGTTTCCCAAAGAGTGGACGCAGAAATGTCTGGAGTTTTATTAATCTCTATTAAAGTTTTGATCTGTGCAGACATGAGTTGGAGAAAGTCTTTGCTAGATAACAGGCGTGTGTTCAATCGCCAAGGAGGGCGAGAAGAGTTAAGTCCTTGCATGGCTATTGTTAAAGAAATTGGTGCATGGTCAGATATTACTATGGGGTTGTAGGTTACAGATTTGACAGAAGGCAATAAATTATTATGTATTAAAAAGTAGTCAATACGTGAAAATGTCCGGTGGACAGAAGAGAAAAATGAGTATTGTTTACCATTTGGGTGCAGAAAACGCCATGGATCGGATAGATTAAATTCCTCCATAATGGATTTAATTAATTGTGCAGATTTGGATAAGGAGAGTGTCTTGGTTGAGGATCGATCAAGAGTTGGACTTATCCAGCAGTTCCAGTCCCCTCCAAGAATGAGAGAATGTGTAGCAATATCTGTGAGCTTTGAGAAAAAGGTTCTGAAGAAATGATGATCATCCCAATTAGGCCCATAAAAATTAGCAAGGATGAGGGGAGTATTGTAAATCTTCCCAGTAACAACAACAAATCTCCCATTTGGGTCTGCTAAAACATTAGAGCATATAAAAGGGATTGATTTGTGTATAAGAATGGCTGTACCCCTTGCCTTGGCCTGAAATTTTGAATGATATATTTGACCTATCCAATTCTTTCTTAATCTAATATGGTCCTCTACTTTTAAATGTGTCTCTTGTAAATAAACTATGTGTGCTTCTAGCTTGCGAAGATGACCCAGGACTTTGTTGCGCTTCATTGGTGCATTTAGTCCTCTGCAATTCCAACTGACAAAATTCAGCTCATTCCCATTGAACTGGTGCATAAGTCACGGCATGATAGAGTACTAAAAATAAGCAGACTAGGTGCCACCACAAGTGAAACACATTTAAGCAGGCATAAGGAAAAACAAAAACACAACAATTGAAATTAAAAGGCAAAACACAGACAAAAAACAGCAAAACCCACCCCTCCCTTGCTAAAGCGTCTACTGAACATGACGCGCGCTTACCCCCCTTTAAATCTGACGAACTAACCGAAGTAGCACTCCTCGTGCACATTCCAGAGCCGCCTACGTGCCGTAGAGGCTAGTGACTTCACTTATATCAGTATTGTAGCCAAATGGCTAATGCAAACACCGTAACCACATTTCAAAATATTGGTTGAATTGTCATGAACCAGATAGATTTATAACTTAACCAGACCAGTTGACCTGTCGTGTATTTTGACGGTAGTAAAGCATATCAATTTACTCTATCATTTCCTCACCGCCAGCAGAATTGTCCCTGTGGGGCAGTCCGAGGCATGGAATGCCCTGGATGAACTCCACTGCGGTGGGGGGGGTCATCGAATTTGTGCAATGTTCCGTCAGACAGCAGCGTAATCTTAAGCAGGGCTGAATTTCACTCCTTTCATTTGGCGAAGGAGGCGTTTTGCTTCCCCGAACTTCGCGCGTCTCTTGGCCACAGCAGAAGTGTAGTCAGGGAAAAACATCACCTTCCCTTCTTGGTAAAAGACTGTGGAGAGCTCTTCGGCTCTGCGTAGAATCCGGTCCCGATCTTGATGATAGTGTAGGCGAATGATGAACGGTCTGGGAGGTTCATCCTTCTTGGGCTTCTCACGTAAGCTGCGGTGCGCTCTGTCCACGACAGGTTTGTGGTCCAGTCTCAGAGTATCCTGTATGAGTCCGGAGATGAATTCGGTCGGATTGGAGCCCTCGACACCTTCCGGTACTCCAACGAGTCGAATATTATTCCTTCTCGAACGCCCCTCTAGATCTTCACACTTAGCATTCAATTGAGTCACTTGCGCATTCAGAGTCTGCACGAGATTCTCCAATTCGCTCAAGCGATCACTCTGGTCAGATGCAGCACACTCAAGCTCTTTAATGGTACTGTCGTGTGTGTCCACTTTTTGTTGCAATGGTGAAATAGCACTTCTAAACTCAGCTCTTACCGTTGCAATCTCAGATCTCAAGTCAGTGGAGAGCGTGTCGATTTTACCACATATGTCGTCCCGGATAGCATTCATCATCTCCTGTAGCAAGCTAGCATCTGGGTCGCCGGCTTGTGGAGGGTTCTTTTTGGGTTTTCCCGATTCTCTCCCTCGTCCAGAAGCCATTTTTGAGTGAAATATCCACTTAAAGTGCGTTACTGGTTAAGAACTATTGATACAGTCGAATATTCCGCCAGAATAAATTACAAATAGGTCACTTAGCCTCGGAGCACTGAAGCACACGTCCTACATGTTCTGTGTCCGCGTGCGCCCCCCCTATAGTGTGTTTCAATGGTAGGGGAGGGTGAAATACCAAGGCACCACATAAATGCTTTTTGTACGTTTCTAGCAGCTTGTTGACCGGGTTGTGCACCCATGTTGTGATCCTGGGACATCATAGATTTTATTTTTGTATAACAATCTTTTACAGAAGCCGAATGCCTCAAAATCCCTCTTGTCCCCTAGGTATTGTGTCGAAGGGAATGCATGAATGCCATCAACATTGAGGAGCTGAATTTATATAAACTGTACACTGGCTACTTTTCATTGTGTCAAAGTGACTTTTTAATGTTTTCGCCGGGGAAAAAAACATTTTAGTAGTAAGTAAGTAAGTTTAATAGGCCTACAGTATACAGCATATAAAACTGTGCAAACTGGCCATAGTGCTGCACAATGTCAAACTAAATGTCAAAAGTAAATTGACTAGGCTACATTCCATGCCACCCATTAAGAGCAAACATACGTAGTCTATAACAGTATCTACACAGTTTCCTGTGTAGGCCAATTATAACCTGCAGTCACACTGTAGCAAAGTGTATGCACATGATACTCTATCCCAACCAGCCACCGTGGCATTGCCTTGAGAACTGCAGAAGTGGGCCAAATAAATAAGTAAGTAAGCGGGCGGGCAGTCGTCTTCAGTTTCCATGCACAGATGGCCCACAGTGGTAGTGGTGTGGCGTATAGTGTGCCTGTGTGTGTGCGTGCGCGTGCGCGTGCGTGTGTGTGTGTGTGTGTGTGGTAGTGTTGTACTTCTTCTTAGCAGCACCAACAGCAGATGGTCAGGCTAGGCTTCACAGCAGTCACTATTTTTGTTTATTTATTTTTTTAGGTTTGAGAGGGGTTTCGTTTTGCCTTTTCTCACTCCAGTCACACATCCGTATGTATATACCCTTCTCATCTGTGTCTGCCCATTGCTATCCATAGGGAAGGCAAAAGGGAGGAGCAAACAGGTAAGTGCTCCCGGGTCCAGGGAGAGGGGAGGCCCAGAATTGGGTCCTTGTTACACTGTACAGTGTGGGGGTCCTTTCAGATGACTGTGGGCCATCCAAAAGCCATCAGCAGCCCTGCTAGATACAGCTTGTTCTTTTATAATTAATTTAATATATTAAATAATCTGACCAGTGAACTATTCCTGGCAAATCACATTTTTTAGTTAATTTTTTGCCAAGTTAAGCAAAAAAAAACTTGAAAAGGGTTCTGACAATGCCCAAAAAAAGCAAAAGTTTTCTCCCCTGAAACCCCTTAAAAGAGTCTTTAAAAACGTTTCCTTTCCTTGTCCTTATAACCTTCCAATGTACAAAGGGTTTTTTTCCCTTCTCTCCCAACCCCCCCTGGTTTTTTTTTGGGTCCTTTAAAAAATTTTTCAGCGGGCCAAATCTTTTAATTTTTTTATCGGGGCCAATTTGGTTGGGTTTTTCAGGGCCTGTGTGTTGATGGTTGGTGGGGTTGTGTTTTTTTAGGTTTTGTCTTTTTCTTTTTTTTTTTTTGTTTTTTAAATTTTTTTTTTTTGGGGGGTTTTGTTTTCCCTTTTTCTTGTAACCTATGTTTTTTCCATTTGTTTGTTTGTTTTGGGGGCGGGGGCTGTTCCCCCCGGGAAACCAAAATTTGGGCCTTTGTTAATTTTTCGTTTTTTTTCTTATGTCCTCGTCAGCACCCCTATTTTTTTTTTTTTTTTTATTAAATAATTGCCGTTTTTTTCCCTAATTTTTTTATTTGTATTTTTTTTATTTTTTTTTATTTCTTTTTTTTTGCTTTTTCCCATAAATTTTTCCCCCCCCTTTCCCTCATTCCCACGCTTTTTTAAAAAATCACTTCCTCTTTTTACTCTAAATTTTTAATTTTTTTTTTTTTAAAATTTCGTTTTTTTTTAAACTTCCTTTTTTTTAAAATCCCCAAAAAAATTTTGAACCTTAAAAAAAATAAAAATTTTTTTTCTTAATTTTTGCCCTTTTTTTTTTTTTTTTTTTTTGGGGGCGCGTTTTTCTTTATTTCCAAATGTTTTTTTGACCCCCTGCCATCCTCCCATCTTCCCCAAAAACCTTTTCCCAAAAGCCCTTACTTTCTTAAACCCCAGAAAACACATTTTTTTTTTTTTTTTGTTTTTATATTTTTAAAGTTTTAAAAATTTTAAAAAACTTTTAAAAAAAAAAAAATTTTTTTTTTCCCCTTGCTCTCTTTTTTTTTAAAAACCCCTTTTTCAACCCCTCCACTTCTCATGAGCCCCTTTTTCCCCCAAAAACACTTCATAATCCCCCCCCTTTTTAGGCCGTTTTCCCCAAATGTACCCTTTTTTTTTTTGTCTGCAAATGGTCTAGCCTCGGACGGTCGAACATTTTGAACAAAGTGCCCTGAATCTGGCAGACCAATCACAACGCAGAGATTTGTTTTGAATCAAAGCGGGCAGGGCTTTGAGGGAGTGACGACGAAGCTCAAAACACTGACCAATCAGCGACATCTCTCTCGTTGAGTGCTTTCCCAGAGTGTTGGCCTAAAGGCACAGGCACAAGGTGAAAGACAATGGGTTGTTCTTGTCAACAATTTTCGGATGTACTATTAATCGTGATCAGACTAAGTTACACATCCAATCTCACATTTAGGCTACATCCAATCTCACATTTAGGATGGTTTATCAGGCTAGATAACAAACTCCTCACCCTGAACCTATTCTATCCACAGTAGCTGAAAGGCAGTTGTATAACAGCATCAGTAATATCAAACAATAAGTTACCTCATCTCACATCATCTTCTGTCAAATCTGTCTAGCTGAAATGAGATGTAAAACCAGGATTTATCTTTTCAGTCACGTTCACTCCCCCTCCTCCACTTTCTGAATCAGTGGGTTTTAAAGTCTGTGTCAAAAACTCTAGCACCATTCCTCCCATGTTCACTCACAGTGTGTGTGTGTGTGTGTGTGTGTGTGTGTGTGTGTGTGTGTGTGTGTGTGTGTGTGTGTGTGTGTGTGTGTGTGTGTGTGTGTGTGTGTGTGTGTGTGTGTGTGTGTGTAAGAGTGTATAAAACACATCTCTAAAGCTAACTTGAAGTTGACAGGTAGTTAAACTTGTTGAAAAGCCTTGGCTCACCCCCATATTCCCTCGAGGCGAGTTCAAACAGAAGTTTTAAGGTCTGAAGGAGGCATCAGTGGAGCAAGAAACCCAGACAGTCGTCTTTTGCATCGTAAGTAAATGACTCGCTATGTAGGGATAAGCTCTGATGCCATACTAAGCTAAGGTAGGCTGACGACTACCACTAATGCTATCATATTTAAGTGTGTTTGCTCGTGCACACGCACACATACATGCACCCACACACGCACACAAACACGCACGCACGCACGCCACATAAAGTTGAATAGGGTGACATTTTTCTGTGTGTGTGTGTGTGTGTGTGTGTGTGTGTGTGTGTGTGTGTGTGTGTGTGTGTGTGTGTGTGTGTGTGTGTGTGTGTGTGTTTCTCTTCCTGTTTACTGGGATAACCTATAAAGAAAGGTTGTGAGTAAAAAATTAGGAAGTCATGTCTTTCATGTATCATTGCTATCTATAATTACTTTCCTTTCTTTCTTTCTTTTTTTTTCACGACACATTACCAGGAAATGGCGGTTCACAGCCATGATAAATGTTAAAGAGTGCCGGACCATCAAGCTGTGAAAAATGTGGGAAATTAAGAAAGATAAAAGAAATTAGAGACTATTTCCAGAGTCATATAATTCATTTTTTTCTCCTCTACATTTTTTTCCTCAGCTGCCTTAATACTTGTTGAGCAACAGTTTGACTGTTTGCGCTTCTTATTCTGCACATTTCAGAGAGTATTAACATCGGCCCTCGCATCAATTGCTGAACCATCACAAAAACATTGCCCTTGTTGATGTGCTGTTGTAAATTTACTTAAGACTGAAAGTATTCCTCCATCTCGTATTTTCTCTACTTTTGTGTTAAACCTTGCTCATATTAAATTACTTTTGTGTGTGTGTGTGTGTGTGTGTGTGTGTGTGTGTGTGTGCGTGTGCGTGCGTGTGTTTAAATGCCAGCCCGACTCAGCTGGAGGGGCTCCGAGTTTCCCATGATGCCTCTGGCTTCCACTGAGTGACAGATGCTGTAGCGTTGGCTGAATATCAGTGCAATGGATTAGAGTTAAGGACTTTTGAAGCCCTCTCTCTGTCTTTCTCTCTATCCCTCCATCTTTTCATCCCCTCTATTCTTTTTTTCCTGTCTTTCCCTCTCTCTTTACCTCTATCTTCCTTTATTCTCCTCTATTTTCTGTGAGGCACCCACCATCCACCCTTCTGTGTTGTCTCTCTCCCCCCCCCCTCTCTCCCTCTCTCTCTCTTTACTCTACTCTCTCCTGCTCTCTTTTTCACACTTACTTTTCTACTGCTCTATTTCTCTCTCTCTCTCTCTCTCTCTCTCTCTCTCTCTCTCTCTCTCTCTCCCTCCATCCCTCTCCCTTGCTGGCTAACTCGCTCTCTGTTTTAATTAACAGATCCGTCTGATAAATATTTAAACCGGTGGCGATGACATTGCCATGGAGAAGGAGACACGAGGAGGTCGATTAATCCACAGCTCGCTTCACTCACACCACCGCTTCATACCCTGTTAAAACACGCACGCGCACGCACACGCACACACAGACACACGTTGTACTCTCTCAAACCACACTTTCACACACACACACACTCACTCACACATCCCTTCATACTCTGTTAAACCTCCACAGTGCACACAGGCTATGCATGTATCTCCTTCACTTCTGTGTCTCCATCTCTCTCCTTCTCTCTCTCTCTCTCTCTCTCTCTCTCTCTCTCTCTCTCTCTCTCTCTCGACAAGGATATTACTATACTGTACCATAACTCCATATACTAAATGCCTTTCACTTGTGATCATCTATACAGCCAAGGACACTGCTACCGTAACAGAAAGGCCTAGTGCTATGAGAAGTAGTGCCCGGTGCCTCCAACTCTGAGGTTTCGAAAAACAGAGAAAATGCATTCAATGCATCTATCCAGAGGACAAAATATGAAGTGTTAAGATTTGTTTTCACTTTTCTGTGGGGTAATCCACAACAACATTTTATATAACTGCTAAATGTTTCAAAGGATACATCCACTATTTAGAACAAATTGTCTGGCATTAATTGTTTTTGCATTGTTTTTTCTGTCTCCGTTGGTAAGGAACACTCTAGTATTGCATTGCAGACAACTGAGAAAAACTAAATGGTAGGCTCCTTTAAGAGCATTTGTTGGAATTATTAGGAATGTGCATAACTTTGGCATATATCTATTGATCAAAATATAAATAGCTGTAAAGGTGAACATTTTTACTTGTTTACTGTAATCTATAACATAAATATATATTCATACGAAATGCGGCAAGAGCTGTTGGTCTAATTATTATGACTGGAGGTGACTTTGATAGGCAAGCGGTGCTAATTTTGTAGGCAGTGCCTGCTAACGACTGTTGGCAATTTTTCATCATGGGGGTGTGGGTGAAATTTTGCTACTTTCACAACACACACACACGCGCACACACACACACACACACACACACACACACACACACACACACACACACACACACACACACACACACACACACACACACACACTTCATACTCTTCTAATCTTAACCACAAATAACCACACACACACACACACACACACACACACACACACACACACACACACACTCGTAATGTGTGTCACCATGGTGGCAGTGGCAGCGTGAAACTTTGCAAAGCCACCGTACTTTCACAAGGACACAGTGTTTCACAGCGAGTGAGCGAGCGAGCAGCAAGCTCCAACCAAATGCTGTGCCTTTCAACATCTATATTTGAGGCTAATTAACTGATTAGTCTGCTTTAGGGAGAGAGAGAGAGAGAGAGACTGACAGGAAACAGAGAGGATAGAGAAGAAACGGAGAAAGAGGACAAGAGAGAGAGCCACAGAGATGAGAGAGAGAGAGAGAGGGGAGAGGGGGGTGGAGGGTCGGAGGAAGTGAGGGAGGAAGGAAGAGGGAGATAGGATGGGAAAAATGTCCCCAACTCTGCTTCATCACTTGCCAACTGTCAACTTCTATCTGCGTGCAGCGTGTGTGCATGGATCACACACACACACACACACACACAGACACAGACACAGACACACACACACACACACACACACACACACACACACACACACACACACACACACACACACACACACACACACACACACACACACACACACAGAGCAATGTGGCCGGACTGCTAACTGGGCAGGACATTTTCCACGACGTTCACCCTGCAGGAGTGTGTCAAAACAAGTCCATACATGTGCTGATCCTGCCATGCAATTAACACACACGCACACGCGCGCGCGCACACACACCACACACACACACACACACACTCACACACACACAGACAACAAATTTCTCATGTTCCTGCCTGGAACCAGAATGGAGGGGCTTTGGTAGTGTGTGTGTGTGTGTGTGTGTGTGTGTGTGTGTGTGTGTGTGTGTGTGTGTGTGTGTGTGTGTGTGTGTGTGTGTGTGTGTGTGTGTCTGTGTGTCTGTGTGTCTGTGTGTGTGTGTGTGTGTTGACAGCAGGTCAGAGGGCACAGCGAGAACAGAGACCACTTGTACAGTGTCAGCCTTTGTACTCCCTAAGTGTTATATTACCGCCTGTGTCACCAGCACTTTCATGAGCAACATCACTTTTGATACCCTGTGATAGTGCTTAACAGCTTATTACCACGCTAATGACCAAACTGTTTTAGATCTGTTTGCAATGTAACACCCAATTAGTTTCATTTAAAATCCCCACCACCAGTATGTGCGCGTGTGTGTGTATGTGTACTTGCACAAGTGTGTGTGTGTGCACTCGTGTGTGTGTGCGCACTCGTATGTGTATGTGTGTGTGTGTGCGCGCGCACACTCGTGTGAGTGTGTGTGTGTGTGTGCACTTGTGTGTGTGTATGTGTTTGTGTGTGTGTGCGGGTGTGCTCGCATGTTTTACATGCTCACACCATGTAATTCCTGGGTATTAAGATTATGACCGTCTTATCTGTGTAATCAAAGTGGATCATGTGACAGGATGCTTAGTAATGCCGTTTCATGGGCATATTCTCCGAATGGGGCAGCCGTGGCTCAGTGGTTAGAGCACTGGGTTAGCAACCCAAGGGTTCCCGGCTCAATGCCCAACCGGACCACGACGGAAGTGCCCTTGAGCAAGGCACCTGACCTAACCCCCACACTGCTCCCCGGGCGCCGCTCAGCAGGCAGCCCACTGCTACGAACTAGTGTGTGTACTTCAATGTGATTCACTAGTCCAAACGGGATAAAGTGCAGAGAAAGAATTTCCCCTAGGGGACCAAAATTGGCTCCAGTTGGCTTCGTTATCTCTTCTCTCTAACTGTGCAGCTATCTGTCATCATGTTCCTACTACGGAAAGACAAAACACTTATTCTCACCTGGGCCCTGATTGGCACCTGGTATGGTTGGGTCAGGGATGGCAATGACCCTTTCTGACTTTGTGTGTTCCCCCGCTGTGATTTTGGTTGCCTGAAGGTGGCGCTAAAATCACAACACCACAATGAATCATACAAGGGGGGCAGGTTGCCATCTGTAATATTGTTCTTCTGCTTTCAAATAGCAAATCAATGGAAAGTTACGTGATAAGTTGCACGCAGAGCTGGACAGTATTTCTAATACAAGTATTTAAAATGCGTATTTAAAATACTTTTGTGAATTTATTACAAAATTGTAAAAAATTAAATTTGGTTTTTATTTAAATACTTTGAGATGCTGTATATGAGTGTTTAAAATACTAAAATACTTGAAAAAAAAATAATAATTCAGAGACAAGCCAATTATCTTTTGGTCAGGACATAAATCATGTGATATCCATGCTCATATCCTTGCTCACACTCTGCTTATACTCTACAACTCCCTTTTGTTACACCCTTAAAAGAGATTGGTTAAAACAATGACTAATCTCGTTGGTTGAGGCAATATTGGTCAAATTAACTGTGACATTGGTAACTATTAAACAAACAAATTGGTTATCTAACAACTAATATGTAAGGGTTAACGTTCGGCGAGAAGGTCGCTACCGTGGAATAGCAGCACGACAGAGAGAATCTTTAGACCCCGACGCGGAGCGGAGGGGTCTTGTTCTCTCTGAAGTGCTGCTATTCCACAAAGCGACCGACTCGCCGAAAGTTAACCTGCTTATTATATGGATATACTTAAATGATTCACACATGGCAGGGACATTTCTTTAGGCCTATTTAATGTGAAGTCTGGGCTATTCTAGTTTTTAATGTCAAAGGATTGTCGCTGCGCAAAAACAGTGCCGTTGTGGAACACCGCTAACAGCTAGGTAGCCAGGACAACAGGTGTTGTCTATCACAGCAGCTGATTAGAGTCTTGTTGAAAAGTTGCTTTAGCAGTGAAAAGTCTTGTTGCCATTGACAGCGGTCTGTTATAGACCAACCCGTCCGTTATCGAAAAATAACAGACGTGCGAACGTTGGGGAGCCCCGTTGAAATGAATGGAGCATTCGACCGATGACGTCACAACCATATAATAACATTAGTTAAGAACAAATTGGTTGATTTAACAAAGATATTGGTTAACTTTAATAACAGATTGGTTGAAAAATGACTAATATCATTGGTTAAGCAAATGTTAACTAAGAGATTGGTAACTGACGCAGGTCTGACGCTCAACGTCAAGTACGTAACTCTGCTTCTCAATTTTCTGACAAAGCCGCCATCTTGGTGCTGCAGGAAAGCCGTTTGAGATATTGGTGAAATTCAAACACTTTGTGAGGTAAGTTCGTTTATTTTCAATGTTTCGTTAATAATTTCAAGACAATGCCAAATATACAGTGAATAACGAAACTGTTTCTTGTTCAGGATGGTAATTTGCAATGAATTTGTCTTCAGACCATACCTCCGCTAACAGGCCATAACTACCGGTATGCTAACTTAGCCCTAGGTTGTTTTCACAACTTTGTTGGAAAGTTTGTGTTTTGTTAGAAACAAACTCTACGAAATTTACAATATAGATTTGCTCCGAAAGAGCTATAAAACTTGTCCAGTGGTGCCAAAACACCCATGCCAGAGTCAAGACCTAGCTAAATGTCCGCTAGCAACATAGCTATCAGTGGTTTCTGGAGGAGGGCCGAAGGGAGTGCTTCCCCGCCGGCCAGAGATTGTTTGCGCCGGCCTCTTCACCTGAAAGAGCTAGCGCTGCATGATGAGGTGGTTCGCTAGCAACAATTAGCTATAGTCTAACGGTTAAATCATGTTGCCTTTGTTGAGGGTATTTGAAATAGTCCGATGTATTCATAACTGAATGTTGGTTTCTTGTTAGAAACGAACACATTTTGAATATAATTTTGTTCTGAAGTTACAACTGGCCAAGTTAGTGTTGTAAGCCTGTTGGCGCCAAAGTTAAGAGCTAGCTAAATGTCCGCTAGCAACATTTGAGCTAGCCAAACTGAATAATGAATCTCTTGTCCGCTAGCAACATTAGCTAGCTAAAGTCTTTTTTTTTGTTAGAAACGAACTCCCTTTGAGTATAATTATGCTCTGAAGATATCCAGTTAATGTACTTGAGCCAAAGTAAAACACAAATACCAGAGAGAAGAGCTAGCTAGAAGTTCGTTAGCAACATCAGCTTATCTTTTAGCTGACTCAGAAGCTTGAAGTAGCCACAACTTATGCCTGATTTTTATTGTTAGAAACGAACTCATTTTGACTATACACTTGCTCTGAAGTATGTTTTAACACATGTGCCTTTCCCTGTTCGTTGTGTAAAGGAAGTGAGTAAGTAAACTGAACTTGTTATTGTGCACACAGTGTGCTGTTTTGTCCCATTCTGTTACTACCAACTCTGTGGGCTGTTCTCTCTGTTCAGGGAGAAACCACTGTCAGCCATCAGATCGTGTTCTTTTCAATAAATAGGCATTACCTATTTGACAGATTTCTCCTGAAATAATGAGCCCAGGAACACCCAGATGTGTAGGGTACTTAATTTTTGGCTTGATCAAAGATGCTTAATTTGTATGGTTACTGCAATAAATATTTAGATTTCTTTGCCCATCCTTTTTGGATCTACTTGTAGGCCTAGTGATTTTAGAGGTCTTAACAAGTGGGCTATGCATCAGATTTCATTTCAAGTGATGAGTAAAATATCCAGAAAGATATATAATCTGTTCTTTTTGCCCTCTAGCTTAGCACACTGAATTCTTTGAGCCATCTGGTGTCAATCCGTGTGGGAAAATGATCAATGAAAACAATTTAAGAAATGCATCTTATAGATGTTTCATATTGTAGGCCTATTCAGCCTATTGTGTCATGGTGGTGTTATCATTTTTCAAACTTTATTTTTGTGTAATAATTAGGCATATTGATGCATAATCATGTTCATGTTTTGTGCTGTCTTGCTTTGCAGATGACAGAATATTGCTGAAGGATCCTACATGGAAGCTGGCTGATTACACGGAGTGATTCCTCTCTGGTGTGGTGTACCTCAGAGAAATAAACACACTGTTGCAAGAGGTGAGTTTAAGTTTATAAAGTCACACAAAACCTATCCATGTATGTATTTTTAAAAAGTCGAAGTTCTAACTTGCTCTGTATTTCATGCTGTCAATATGAGATGCATACTAATGTTGTGTTATTATTGCAGCTGAGAAGATGGCCAAGATATCCTTATTGCTGGATGGTAGCTCTGGTCGTAGTGGACCATATCTGCAAATGCTTCTGAACATTGACAGAATTTCTAAAGGTTAGCAACCATTCACAAATTTACACCACATGTATGTGCGTTTCAAATGTCTTAACAGTTTGAAGCACACACTGTCAATCAGAGATGCGTCCTGTTCATGCCGTGTGTTATTTTGAGAGGATAGTTAAGGAATAATGGCAGCTGCCTGGTTACAGTAGCCTACATTGATCCCCTTTGTAGCACCATGTCTAAAAATGCTGAGAAAAATCAGTTTGTAAATGTTAGCATTTTTTTTATGAATCTGCACCAAATGTGTGTTTCAAATGTCTACTATCTAACAGTCTGAATAACACACTCGTACACAGTGGTGGACAAAGTAATAGTACTTTTGTGGTGTAATTACAACAGTAGCACATGATATTACATAGCTGTTACACCGTTTGCTCCAGTATACCTACCTATTGAGATAGACTGTGTTATTACTGAAAAACAATAAAAACCAAACAAGAACCCACCACAAACTCAATCCAACCTGTGCAGAATCAGCTCATCATAAGACAAGTACATTGGTCTACTTTTTACTCAGATAAGTTACCTGTGTCGGAAAGAAACTGTTTAAAAAACAAAACAAAAACAAAAACAACTTTTACTTTTACTTTGTCCACCACTGCTCATACATGACATTACCAATTGTTGTGTGCTCAGAGCGGCAGTTTACAAACGCACCCTTGGTGCCTTCTGCTGTTAGGCCTATGACACTGAGCCCACCGTTTCATTGATTGTATTTGGGTTACATTTTCTCAATTTGTTGTATTTTTCAGGATCGCTGAGGACTCCCCCTCCATGCGTGACATCTTTGAGAAATTTTCACGCTTTCTGGAGATGCCAAGTTTGGTACGTCTGCCAGACATTTTTTTAACCTTTATTTAGAAAGAACAAGTCACGATATAGTTGTGTGCATTGTTGATTTTGGCTATACTTGGTGTTAATTAAGCTTCCTGATACTGCATTATTTATACCGTTCACTCAGTAGAGTAAAGCTTTCTATATAACCTGTTAGAACAGGGCGTTATAAATTTTCTGGTTACCAGAATGGCAATTACTGAGTCGCAGTGCATTACTAAAGGCCCTATGTTATGTCATAGTAGAGTAGTACTGGCAATTAACCTTTCAATGACTATTACAGCATGTTTCAGATGGTATGGCGTGCATTATGGGGCTAAGCACCATTGATGTATCTCTCTCTCTCTCTTTCTCTCTCTCTCTCAAATCTTAAAAATTCTTTCAGACTGGAACCAACTTTGCATCCCTCGGCACTGACACTGAGAAGGTTTCAAGGACCCCACTACTAGGAGGCGAGAGTTTGACACGGCAGTGTCATCACTGCCATGGATGACAACGTAACCATTCCTGTTGGTGATTGCCTGACTTGCGCAGTGACAAGCTTTTCATGCTCTACTGGGTGTGTAACTTGGCATATCCCACAGTTTAACTCTGTTTTTGCCTCTTTTGAATATGTGTACGATATAACCATCTCAACCAACAAGTGGGCCAAGGTACTGGAACATTTCTCACTTCAAGTTGCTCTGTAGTCACTGGACATTTTTTTAAACATCTACGCAGACACCACCACTCCACACCATGTGTATTTTAATATCTTCTGATTCCACTGACATGCAGACTACATCCCATGCAAATTCAGGTAATTTACCTGGTACTGGAGAAACAGCATTGTATGCCATTCTAAGTGATACTTGCCTCCTTGTTTTGCAAAAATGTACTGTTCTTTGAATATAACTTAAAGTAAGATCATGTTTACTCTGAGGTTTTCTCCGGTTGTCAAGCACAACCTTAACGTTTTGTAAGTAACTAATAGTCACAGGATATGCATGAATTTGTAATTTGAATTTTCGTTGAAAATGGCTCACCAAGCATAAAATGTTACCTCTGCTTTTGATTTTTCTTTTTTTTTAAATGTCCCTACCAGCCTGTCTTTTTGTTGTGTCCACACAACTTTACCATCATCAGTGTTGGGAAGGAACAGATTGCTGTAAGTTACTGTATCCCCATCATTTCAGATCAGTGCTTTAAAGCCTTTTGAAATTAAATTGTTAATAAACTTTGTGAAAACAAACTCAAATCTTGGTTATTGGTTATGATTGATATAGCTTTGAAACTGTTAATTTGGAGTGAAGTAATTGCAGTGTCCATCTAACCAAGCAAATCGGTTAAAATTTTAACCAATATCTGTGTCGGACACATATTAATCGAACAAATTGGTCAAAACAACCATTGGGGGATTGGTACATTTTTGACTTATAAAGATTGGTTAAACATAACCAATCTATTGGTCAAAACAACCGATTTAGAATTGGTTAGTTTTTTAACCGATCTAGATTGGTTGAAATTTTAACTAAAGTCTAATCGGTTATTTTGACTAATATTTTTCTCGGACACATATTAATCGAACAGATCGGTTAAAAACTACTAATTTTTTGTTTATTTTAACCAATCTTTTTTAAGAGTGTAGATTCAACTCCACCTTACCATGAGGCCCAGTTGAGTGTTTGATTTCTGATGGGCTCATAGCTGATGGCACATGCTGTGAAAATCTGCACAATGCGCATGCACAGTCTGAAATCCTCACTGTTGCCCCCTTTATAAACAATATCTGTTAAGCTTGTGTCTTGTGGAGGCCCCTGTAACGCCGCATTATGTAATAACGGTGCAATATGTAATAATGTAACAAATTATTACATAATGTGGTGACAATTGCCGCATTGTGTAATAATTTACGCATTTCGTAATAATTTACGCATTTCGTAATAACTTTTTTCTCATCTTGTAATAAATTATTACAAAATGCGAAATTTATTACGGAATGCGGCCGCAACTTTTTTTTTTGATGGAAATGTAATAACATGGTGCATTATGTAATAATCTATATGGATATGTTTTTTCTGCACTTGGATTCAATACACACATAGTCTCAGTGACATGGTAGTCACTGCCCTCTCTCTCTCTCATTCTTCTCAGTTCTCAAACTGCTCGAGAGTCGTGAATGATGCGGTTAAAACCGTTAAGAAATCATTTCACAACTTGTGTGTGTGTGTGTGAGAGAGAGAGAGAGAGAGAGAGAGAGAGAGAGAGAGAGAGAGAGAGTGTGTGTGTGTGTGTGTGTGTGTGTGCGCGCGCGTGTGTCCGCTGACGCACGGAGACAAACCTGGCCCATATTGATCCGACGTAGATAGAGGGAGTCGCCGCGTTCTACCGACATACTAAGCACCGCAGAGAAAAGGCTAATATTGTAACACCTTTCCAGACCTATAGGCTAAATTTCAAGAAGTGAAATGGCCTTAAACAGTGGCAGTATCCACCAGATACCGTCTGAACCGTTTTATTATTTAAAATAATAATCATATTTTTTGTAGGTTTCCTCCATGTCAATGCGCTGCAGCAGCGCCATGAGGGTGTGCCAGACCGTTATTATGTGGCTCTTCATTAGGTTTCAAAATAACATTGTTAACCTAATAGAATGTCTGATTGATATGAACTCTATTTGTGCATATAGCATATTTAATTTTATGTTTTCGATGTGTTTCCCTCATTGTGGAGATTCTCGGTTGGATCCAGAGTCCTGAGTTGGGTAGGCTAGGTGTAGCCAAAAGAATCCCCCTCCCCATCACAGAGCTATCGCGCACTACCCACCACCGACTGTTTTTATTGCCCCAATCCCCCACACTTCGTTTGCACAGTAAGATGAAAGCGAAAAGTGAAAGTGAAAGCCCATTGGGAAACTCCAACTCCCATTGTCATTGTGACACAGCACTCCACAGCACACAAGTGAACACTGCACACAACGAAATTGCATTTATGCCTCACCCGTGCAAGGGGGCAGCCCTCAGTGGCGCCCCATGGGGAGCAGTGCGGTGGGACGGTACCATGCTCAGGGTACCTCAGTCATGGAGGAGGATGGGGGAGAGCACTGGTTAATTACTCCCCCCACCAACCTGGCGAGTCGGGAGTCAAGATTGTCATTATTAGGGTATGTCACATGACTTTTTTGGAGTTTATTAACGCTGCTGTACTGGCCTATAGCCTAGAAACTTGACTGTGACTTTATGGCGCTTCGTTTTTGTCAAAAAAAAAACCGATATGCTTCCGAAGCATAACCTGACACGGTGGTTTTGAACTGCTGGAGAGAGTGAACCTCTTTCTCCAGGCCCACATAGTATCCACATTTCCATCTTTTTTTCTGAAGTTGATGACTGCTTCGTACCTCTGTCAGTAACCGAATCCCTTCCGACGTTGTGTCTTTTGCGCATGGAGTGGACACAGTGTGCCAAATTGGGTCGTAGCAATATTTTAACTAGGCCTAACCTATATGCAGTAGCCTACACTCACGAGGGATGACCAGGATTTGAAACAAACAGGTTTGATTCTTGCGGTGATTGCTGATAGCCAGCTGGTCCAGCGGTGGATTGCGTGTCGTAACCCTAGCCTACACAAAACCAGGCGAGACTCGCTCTTGAAGACAACATTGCTCTGCGAGAAAGATCATCCCTGTCTTCCTGGCGATTCATCCTCTTTGTCATCGTCCCTCTTTTCCTGTTAGTAATTTGGACCTGGCATGTTTATCCCCGTAATTTGTAAAACCGGCAATCAAACGTGCGCGCAGCACTTTACAAAGACGCAGGTATCCTCTCTATCAAAGGAACGCTTTCTCCGCGTGTGGTGTGCTAGATTTTCCGTATCCTCATGGATTGGCAAGACATGTTGGGAGACTTCAATTCAATTCAATTTACTCCCGATTTTGTAGAGATATTATGCTATTCAGCAAAATGTCAGGACCACGTCAACGTTAGTTTGGCAAATAGCCTAACGTTGGCATGCTGATGCAAGCTTGACGGTGGAACAAGACGCATGCAAATAATAATCGATCTACTTCCCCAAGCATAGCCTACTGAAAATGTCCAGCATGTCCAACGTGTTTTACACATTCAAATAGGCCTACTCCCACTAAAGACATCTCCCAAACTCAACGACGAGTGCTGCCAGTGCACATTTCGCCCCTAGCACCACACACGTGGACAGCTCGCAATGCAAAAATAGATAGGCTATATAGCCTAGGTAATATTTGTGCTGGCATTTTTGTTTCAGTTTTGTAACGAGGATTATAGCAGCTGAAGACTTGATTTCTTCTAGCCTACGGGAATACTTTTTTAGTTTGGTATAATTACGGACAATGCAAATAACTGTTTTTTGTGACATGCGGACATTTTTGGAGGGAATATAATCGAAAGTTCCGCCGCCTGGTTTATTGTTTTGTGACGTGCATGTGGATGAGCTTTATTGAAGTTTCATGTAATAGGCCTACTGAACTGAAATTGAAAATAGGCTATATGCCATTTTTACAACATGGCATTTTTCTCGGGTGCTATGAGTTATTGTTTTGCACCGAGTAGGAAACGTTTGACGCCATGCCACTCACAGTGAGTGACCATATTATTTCTCATCATTGTCGGCAAAGGGTAGGGCCTTCAACCATAGCCTATTATATAGTTTGGTCTTTTTGTAGCCTGTAAGCCAATCCCCTCGTGAAACTAACGCGCTTCACATAAGAGTAGTGCCGCGGTTTCAGCACCATGGACAGAGGGCGCAAGTCCATTTAGGCGGCAGGCATAGGCCTATCGTTACCCTAGCCTACACAAAACCAGGCGAGACTCGCTCTTGCAGACAACATTGCTCTGCGAGAAAGATCATCCCTGTCTTCCTGGCGATTCATCCTCTTTGTCATCGTCCCTCTTTTCCTGTTAGTAATTTGGACCTGGCATGTTTATCCCCGTAATTTGTAAAACCGGCAATCAAACGTGCGCGCAGCACTTTACAAAGACGCAGGTATCCTCTCTATCAAAGGAACGCTTTCTCCGCGTGTGGTGTGCTAGATTTTCCGTATCCTCATGGATTGGCAAGACATGTTGGGAGACTTCAATTCAATTCAATTTACTCCCGATTTTGTAGAGATATTATGCTATTCAGCAAAATGTCAGGACCACGTCAACGTTAGTTTGGCAAATAGCCTAACGTTGGCATGCTGATGCAAGCTTGACGGTGGAACAAGACGCATGCAAATAATAATCGATCTACTTCCCCAAGCATAGCCTACTGAAAATGTCCAGCATGTCCAACGTGTTTTACACATTCAAATAGGCCTACTCCCACTAAAGACATCTCCCAAACTCAACGACGAGTGCTGCCAGTGCACATTTCGCCCCTAGCACCACACACGTGGACAGCTCGCAATGCAAAAATAGATAGGCTATATAGCCTAGGTAATATTTGTGCTGGCATTTTTGTTTCAGTTTTGTAACGAGGATTATAGCAGCTGAAGACTTGATTTCTTCTAGCCTACGGGAATACTTTTTTAGTTTGGTATAATTACGGACAATGCAAATAACTGTTTTTTGTGACATGCGGACATTTTTGGAGGGAATATAATCGAATGTCCCACCGCCTGGTTTATTGTTTTGTGACGTGCATGTGGATGAGCTTTATTGAAGTTTCATGTAATAGGCCTACTGAACTGAAATTGAAAATAGGCTATATGCCATTTTTACAACATGGCATTTTTCTCGGGTGCTATGAGTTATTGTTTTGCACCGAGTAGGAAACGTTTGACGCCATGCCACTCACAGTGAGTGACCATATTATTTCTCATCATTGTCGGCAAAGGGTAGGGCCTTCAACCATAGCCTATTATATAGTTTGGTCTTTTTGTAGCCTGTAAGCCAATCCCCTCGTGAAACTAACGCGCTTCACATAAGAGTAGTGCCGCGGTTTCAGCACCATGGACAGAGGGCGCAAGTCCATTTAGGCGGCAGGCATAGGCCTATCGTTACTCCACGGCAAATGCCGTTTTTGGGAAAAATATTAAAGTAGTCGCTATTTCTAAGTAGCCTATGTAATGGTCTACTTTGAGACTGTTTTAGATTTGCCTATGAAATGCATCTCTCATGTGAAAGCAAAGGAGAGATAGGCCTAGATATCGCCCCCCTGTTTATAATCGCAAATTACGCATGGCCACAGACAGCGCGGAGACCCAGAACAGTTTCATATTCTAGATAAACCGATCCGCTGATCTGTCTTTCTTAATACACAATGCACAAACACAGTAATAGACCATTTTCAATAGCCCACATACAATATAACTGTCCACTTTTCCCAGCCTCTCTACTACAACCAAAATGGTTGGTAAGCCTACATCCACAAGCGAGAGCTGAGCCAGAACTTTAGTTGGACTCCTTCTATCTACGTCATGAGGCTCTGCCAGCGAGGAGCCCAATACTTCAGAAGTAGCTGTAAATTTCACATATATGTTTCAAAACACCTCTCCTGACAACATCCAGTAGGCCTATATATTTAGTTATAAATTTAACCTAAACGTTACCCTTTAAGTCCCATCTTGGCTCTTTGGAAATAGTCTTACCATTCCAAAGGCTACTTAGAAATAGCGACTATTTTAATATTTTCCCCAAAACGACATGAATCAAATCCCACGAAAAGACCAGCCATTACAAGTGACTCGTGGGGAGCTGTCCAAGCTCGTGGTGCTTAATTTTTCCCGATATTTCCCCATTGCTGGGAACTGGCAAGTAGTCATAGTTCCAGACTTGATAGACTTGATAGAATTCCAGAACGTTACTAACGGTCGCACACCTCTCAAAATCCATTCGCACTTGGATCATGGCATCCTTCACAGCACTGCAACAGTCCTGAGGCAAGATGTATAAAGGTATGGGCTTCTTTTTAATTTTGATAACAAACAAAAAAAATCTGATCTCAGAAGAATTTGTGGTAACTCTTTATAGTGAAATGTCTAGGCTTGTGTAGACGGCTGATCCCTCATTATAGGCTAGAGGGGAGCCTAACCGCCATACTGACACTTTTTTGATACCGCCATTCCGATAGGCCTTGGCTAGGCCTATTTGCTCTTAAGGCGTCCAACGTGTGTGTTAGGCACTATCAAAGAGACATCTTTTTGTCGAAACAGAAGAAGCTTTTTTACAAACAGGGAGCTCTGTTAAGACCATGTGCAGTGCAGCCAAAAAGGGGTCGTCTTGTTTTCTTGGGCAATAGGGAATAATAATGATATGCCTAATAGGCCTAATAATAATAATAATAATAATAATAATAATATTGCCAAAATAATGTTCTGACTTTTATCTAAATTATTTGGTGATAGGCTATCCCTCACAACAGTGCAACAGCACATAGGCCTAATGGCGAGAGTTTTTCCCTCAGCACGTAATGAAAGCTAATCGGACGTCTAATGACAGGTGGTGCTGACGGACAGCGCATGAGGGAAAGAAGTTGCAAACTTGATCGTGTTCGGTTTCGTCAGTCCAACGGAAAACTTCTGGCTATAGAAAATGAATCTGTATTGCAACAAATCTAGTTAGGCCTAGGTCTATATAGGCTATCCAAGATATTTAATTTAGACAGAATCCTTGCAAGCCGTGCAGCATCAACGTGGTCACTGTCTGCACTTGTTCCGTTGCCTGCCTCATAGCAGAGAAGGAATGGCTTGCTGTTGTTGAGGATTTGTAACGTGGATTATCGAAACTGAAGACTTGATTTCTTCTATTGATACATTTTTGTTTGGTATAATTACGGACAATGCAAATAACTGATTTTTGTGACGTTCGGACATTTTTGGAAGGAATATAATCGAATTAGTCCCGCCGCTTGGGTTATTGTTTTTCGTGTGCATGTGGATGAGCATAGGCTATTGAATTTGATTGAAAATAGGACATGTAATTTTTAACAAGAGTGGCATTTTTCTCGGGTGCTATGACTTCTTGCTTTGCAAGAAGACAGTCTCCGCACGGGCAAAAAGCACCATGGTCAGACCCTGGCGCGCAAGGTCATGTAGGCAGACATGAAAGACTCACTACTCCACGGGCAAATATCGGGAAAAATTAAGCACCACCAGCATGGACAGCTCCCCACGAGTCACTTATAATGGTTGGTCTTTTCCTGGGATTTGATTCATGTCGTTTGGAGGAAAATATTAAAATAGCCTTTGTAATGGTAAGAATATTTCCAAAGAGCCAAGATGGGGCTTAAGATCAATATGGGCCAGGTTTGTCTCCGTGCGTACACACACACACACACACACTCTCTCTCTCTCTCTCTCTCTCTCTCTCTCTCTCTCTCTCTCTCTCTCTCTCTCTCTCTCTCTCTCTGTACTATTTAATGTCGCTGTAAATTGGTGTAATGTAGCAGAAAGTGCGAGACATTCGCCCTACTCGTTGCACGCAACAAGTTGTGAAATGATTTCTTAACGGTTTTAACCGCATCATTCGCGACTCTCGAGCAGTTTGAGAACTGAGAAGAATGAGAGAGAGAGAGGGCAGTGACTACCATGTCACTGAGACTATGTGTGTATTGAATCCAAGTGCAGAAAAAACATATCCATATAGATTATTACATAATGCACCATGTTATTACATTTCCATCAAAAAAAAAAGTTGCGGCCGCATTCCGTAATAAATTTCGCATTTTGTAATAATTTATTACAAGATGAGAAAAAAGTTATTACGAAATGCGTTCAAGAAATTTATTACGAAATGCGTAAATTATTACACAATGCGGCAATTGTCACCGCATTATGTAATAATTTGTTACATTATTACATATTGCACCGTTATTACATAATGCGGCGTTACACCCCTCATGGGTCCAAGATGAGTGGTACACCTGGGCATTTTCCTGGTGGGCCTACAGTCCTCAGGGGCCGATGCTGTTGTTTTTTTATTTGTTCATATGCTTTTTTTCCCCTTACAGTCTGGCTCTCAATTTAGTCTATGATAATAAAAAAAATGCCTGGGCTTTTTTGGTCCCATGCCAGCCCTGGGACTCACACTCACACCTGTATTCTTGATTGCCTGATCCACAAGGCACTTTTATTACCTATGGACCACTGGTAATTTGTAATAATAGCAGAGAATATCTCCAAAGAATTATCGGAATAGGCTAGCGTTTACAGCATTAGTAGCCTGATTATCCCCACTTTACTCTTGACAGGGCCCATTCTGAGAAAAGTGCTGTAAAAAATAAACTAAACTTGTACTTACTGTGGGTTAGAATTAGAGATGTATCGGATCCAGTTCCGGTTCCGGATCCGGCAGGATAATAAGGTTTTTCACAGGATCCGGGTCCGGCAGGATCTTAAGCAGTGGATCCGGTATCCGGCATGTTACCTAAAAATCAGGGTCTGGTGCATCTCTAGCCTAGGCTTTTCAGTCAGTCTTTCACAACCCCAATCACGGCATGGAGTGAAAGCCCTTTGGAAGCGGCCGTTGCAGGCAGTGTGGCAATAAGCCAATGAGTCTAAAAAATTGTTTGAGCCAATGTAACAAAAATCAGTTGTTGGTCAGCTGCAAAATGCAGCAGGATATAAAACTCAAATTCAACAAATGGCAGGTTGATTTTGCCCATCCAAAGGGCACATTTTATTGAAAGAAAATAGGCATACGTCAAGTGCTTCAACTTCAGGTCCATACCTTCAGGTCCTCCCTCTTTCTTGCAAGAAAATATGGAGGGGTTGACCTGTAACCTCTCTCTCTCTTGTTCTCACCCTCTCACTCGATACCTCTCCTCAGTCCTCCTCTCCTGTACCTCATCCATTTCCTGATGTCTTCTCCCTCTCTTGCCTTCCATCCACACAGAAAGACACAATGAAAGACACTGTCATTGGTGACTGGACTGCCTAAAACGCCACCCACCACCCCCCTTCCCCTCCCGATTCTCTTCTCTACTGAACAGCTACACTCCAACCAACCCCATGGAGCAAGTGCCTGCACTACCTTGGACACTTTAAGTGATTGCCCGACAATAAACTCACTACACCCCACCTCAGCTACCTCACCTATCTTACCCCTGGGATAGCAGCTGTGAACTACTTAACTTTTGCATTTTTATTCTTACTGGACTATCTCAACCACTGGAAAAGCTACTGTGAACTGCCTTCATTTTTTTTTACCTGAGGGACTTCTAGAATGCACAATATTTGGAACTAATTTGGCTCTTGTATGTGTACTGAACACGTTTATCATGTGTATGTATGCAACATGATGCCCTACAAGAACCTTGTGTGTGTGTGTGTGGAGGGGGGGGGGTTGCAATGTGTGTGTGTTGGGAGGGGAGGGGATGAGAGAGAGAGAGGATGTGTGTATGTGTGTGTGTGAGAGAGAGAGAGAGAGAGAGAGAGAGAGCGCGCGTGTGTGTGACGATATATTTTTACTGTAATGTGCAATTATGTGCATAAGTTCTTTGTGTATGTTTGGATTTGTGTATTTATGTAAGCTGACTTAATTTCCTTTGGGATTAATAAAAGTACTCTACTCTACTCTACTCTCATCTTCTGTTCATGTACCACACTTTCTCCATTTCCCGATGACCTTGGGAGAGGAGTTGCCTTATCCCTTGACGAAGAAATTGAAAATTAAGTGGACTGAGCAACTAATGATGTCATACTTAGAAAAGCAGGAGGCTATGTGAGGGGCTGATCTATGATAAAGAAATGGTCCCAGTCCCAGTCCCATGGTTTGGTCCCAGCTCAGTCTTGGACATGACAGTGTCATGACAGTGACAGAAGAGTAATAAACATGGTCATGAAAAGTTGACATTGTTGGTCACTGGCAAGAGTCATAAAATGTTTATGACATTGACAACATGTTAATGACATGTCTATGACACTTTCATGTCATATGTTTGACACGTTATTTTCAAAATACAAAATGCTTGTATTTTTGTTTAAATACATTTTTCAAAGCAGTAATTTTGAATTTTATTTTGATACATTTTCTGACAAAGTATTTGTATTTTGCAGTGCTTAATTTGTCAAGTCGGAGGTCCCGGAGCGCTGAGAAGGTGTAGCTCTGTCGCGAAAAAAAGCGCATGGGGGGGGGGGGGGGTTGTCGAACAACCCCGTGAATGGGGATGTATGCGCAATATCAAATACAAATATGGAACGGTATAAATAGGCTACCTGCTACTGAGTGCTGGGAATATTCTGATTTCATTTGGGAAAATGGACAGTGGACTATTCAGCATGCAGACCAATGCCAAAAGGAAAGTTTGTTAGTTTGCTCTGGTAAACGCAGCATCACGCATCCTTTATCTGTAGACCTACGTGCCGAGAGCGAATTCGGAAACATGCAGTAGCACCGAATACCCTGCACTATAAAGTGCCCTTGATCCCCACTCATTCATTTACATCTCCAGTCACTGAATAGAAATGCAGTTACTAAAATGAAACCATGCACCTGAAAATATAAGGTCTGAACTGTATTTTTTATTAAGCATAGCATCATTGTGCATTACACACAACGAGCAAACAAGAACTCAATTTTAAAAGCCAACAACACGTGCGCTCAGTAGGCTATAGTCTATTCAGTCTTCAGTAGCCCATTCAGAACGCATTTGAACACAGAGTTCGTATCGCAAATGTCTCGATATCACTGACAGACGTTGGAATGGTAGGTTTGAGTCTGTCAAGTCGTGCCGCAGGTCTTAAACTGGTCCACTCTTTCAATTTTGGATTGCGTCTTTGACAGCCAGACATGGAGCACGGGGTTACCGCGGGAGTGGAGAAATAGGCAGGAAATATTCACAACTTCGCTGAATAAATATCCTTTGAACTGTGTAGGCCTACAGCAATCGCAGATGATTAAGCTTCTTGGATATTTTGTAAATATGCGTTGTGTCTTCAAATTTCCATCTGCCAACAGCAGATCTAGACTCCCACCTCAACGAACAGCGCAACATTTGTCTGCAAGGAGTAGGCGGCCTAAACTTGGCTGATAAGTGGCTGATAGCAAGGCTAGACAGCGGGTTAACCAATCAGGCCCCTACTGTTGCGTTAGTAATGTTTAAGATAAAGATGACTCAGCGTAGGATATCAGAAATAAACAAGACTGCGCAGATGGCGTTTAGTGTTTAATATGGCCACAATGCCGCGTTAGATCTAGGCTATCTAAGCAATGCGTAGGCCTATAATTTTATGAAACCTCAAATCGGACGTAATAGCCTTAGTTTGTACCCAGCATTTTTCAAACCTCTCATGTTTATGGTAGGCTAATTGTCCCCAGCACTTTGAAACAAGTACAGTTCGCTGCGACACGAAGCCAGTTGGACGTCCCTAGAGACGTTCATCTGTGAGTTAGACGTCCCTTCATCTGTGAGTTGGACGTCCCTAGGGACGTTCATCGTCGAACAAGCTGATTACGTCACACGTCCAAGTAACTCGCCTCGTCCATATTACAGTTTTTCTCGATTGGTTTGGCTAATTTCTCGAAACTGAGATGACATTCTCAAAACAACACGGACAAATCCCCAAACCAACTTGCAATTTCCCAAAACAGAATGGCATTTTTCATTGCTTTCATCAGATATCAAATGCTTTGTTCAAATGTTAAGTACATCTCTGAAGATGGCTATGTACAAATACCCTTCAGTTGACACATTCAGCATACATTTAGCACATTTCCCAAATAAATTGACCTTGCTTATCTAAACGAATTAGACAATTATCAGTCTAATGGTTGCCCTCTCCAAAACACGTCAGCATTATTTCATTGTGTAAGTCATCATATGCAAAGTGGTCTACACAATTCCCAAAACAGTCAAGGACATCATATTTTAAGAATTTCATTACATAGTAAATTCATGACAGTGTTCAACAGGTCAGATGGTATTGTAACTTTACTAGTTAGTAGAAAATAATTTTACAACCGTGTATACTACAGTTTCCACTGTTATTTGGTTAATTTCTTGACATTTTTTCAAACGACATTCTGTTTTGAACAATTGCTAGTTGCTTTGGCATTTGTCCATGTTATTTTGAGAATGTTGTCTCTGTTTTGAGAAATGAGCCAAACCCATGAGAAACCTGTGATATATGGGCATTACTTTCTGTATATGAATTTACAGTAAAGAAAGTTAGCCTACAGATAAATGTCCTTGGTAAATTGTCTGTGTTGTCAAACTTCAATGGTTTCACTCACTTTTTCATTTGTATACATAGTCGAAATCTGTTAGCTGAACGTAGGTAAAACACCTAACCATTTTGACTGGCAGTGCTTACACAATGGCAAAGGGACAATGTATTTTGGGGGTACTGATGATATATGTGGGGAAGAAATTTAGTTTTGACACATGGGTAAACTGTTTTTGGGGTGATATGAGCGAGTGATGAGGATCCATGTAGTTATGCTGAACCATCCAGTTTATTTTGACAGAAGGACTAAATGAATGCAAATGATGAGCCAAAGCAATTGAGAATGATCTATGCCATTTTGATGGTACTGACTATTTATATGGGAGAAGGTTTAGTGCTGATGCAAGAATGAGGTGTTTTGGGAGGTATATGACATTTTGCTAGTTATCTGAACTGTTGTGCAGAAGTGTAAGAATGTTTGGCCAAATGACCCAATGGTTATAGGAATGTCATCTCAGTTTCAAGAAATTAGCCAAACCAATCGTGAAAAACTGTAATATACAGTCGGTCCCCCTACAATGCACACCCTTTACCGAGGTAATGCCACGTCATCCACCTCGGTACGTACCGGGCCTAGCTGCAGTGTACCCAAACAACCGCCGGGTGGCACTTGGGAGCGCTTGCTATAGGCTACTTGGGAGCGCTCGCTATACGCTTTACCACGTGGTAGTCTCTCTCTCTCTCTCTCTCTCTCTCTCTCTCTCTCTCTCTCTCTCTCTCTCACACACACACACACACACACACACTTTCTCTTGCATACACACAATACACATTCAAGCGCAAATGGGTAGGCAACATTTATTACCATATGGAATATTTTAGACGATGTTGACGGCATATTAATTATGCTCATATTCACCCGCACGCACCGATTCAGCGGATAACAACATGCCTAATTAAATTGTGTGAGAACACCTCCAGGAAGTAGGAAGAGTCATAAAAAGAATAAATAGCCTAATGAATTTTCTTTTTTTTTTTAATGATGATCGGATGAATTGCCATTAATGTGCAAGCTCTGACAAAATGTGTAAGCTTAGACCTAAATTGAGTGTAGCCACAAGCCCCTACCGATTCTCGCATCGCAAGATTTGAAACGTCTAATATTGCAACTTCAAACTTGTTTTCTGGATGTGGATACTTTTTTCGTTTGGTAAAAATGACGGAGAGTGCAATAGGGGGCCTAAACCTCACCGCAGTAACCTACAGCGCCGCGTTTAAGCGTTTAAGCGTTGGCTATTTATCTTACATCGCCAACAGCTGGGGCGATAACCTAACCTACACTTCCCTAATGAATTTAATGTTGTCACATTGGCAAAAATTAGCAAGCGATTGATATTGCTGTTTTCGTGCTCAAATTAAGTGACACAACAAAGAGGTTTAGGGGACACCACAGTTAAGACACAAAAGTTTGGGAAACACTGGCCTACAGCTACCTATTGCAGCGCTCCCGTGTGAGCTTGGACGTCCAAAATGTTTATTACCATATGGAATATTTTAGACGATGCTGACGGCATATTAATATATGCTCATATTCACCAGCACGCACCGATTCAGCGGATAACAACATGCCTATAAATTGTGAGAACACCTCCAGGAAGTAGGAAGAGTCATAAAAAGAATAGCCTAAATAACGTAATGAATTTTCTTTTTTTTTTTTAAATGATGATCGGATGAATTGCCATTAATGTGCAAGCTCTGACAAAATGTAAACTGAGTGTAGCCAGAAGCCATACCGATTCTCGCATCGCAAGATTTGAAACGTCTAATATTGCAACTTCAGACTTGTTTTCTGGATGTGGATACTTTTTTCGTTTGGTAAAAATTACTGAGAGTGCAATACACCTCACCGCAGTAACCTAACAGCGCTTCGTTTGAGCGGCTATTTATCTCACATCGCCAACAGCTGGGGCGATAACCTAACCTACACTTCCCTAATGAATTTAATGTTGTCACATTGGCAAAAATTAGCAAGCGACTGATATTGCTGTTTTCGTGCTCAAATTAAGTGTAACCAACTGTCGGGTTATGTGTCGCAGGTGAGAAAGTGCGCATTTTTCCAGCGACACCTCTCCTTGTTACCAAATACCCTGGAGAGTGTACACCACAAATACGCCAAGACACAAATATTGAGTTTTAAAATAATATTTATTAACTAACAGAAATCTAAAAGAGTCCCGGGGCACCCCAAATCTATACAAGTCCGAAATTCCAAACCCAGTCCCATGTCCATTTCCTTGGAGATCCCCCCACAGTCATCAGTTCCGAAGGAGGCGGAGGAGCGGTGGCCAGGTGTCCATCCATTGCGAGGCTGGGGAGACAGGAAGAGCTTGGTGACAGTAGGCTTGATTCCATAGGCAGTCCAAATGACACTCACTTCCATAATTAAGTAGGCTACGCAGGTAATCGCTGCACTTATTCCACGTGATTTACAACACTGCACTCGCTAGTCTAGGTTAAACATTAGGGGTGAAGTTACACAGCACTCGCACACGGCACGGCTCACTGCAAACAATGTGTGCTGCGATTCACCTGGGTAGGCCAGCGGTGTTAAAAGTGAGTCCAAGTACAACTGGGTTTGGAGAGAGAGAGAGAGGGGAAATATATGCTGGGAAATATATGCAATGTCATCTCATAATCATGGAGTTCCTCATGCGATTTCATCTGGGTCAGTCAGAAATGCATGCACCCTGCGCACCGGGAAGTGTGTTTTTTCAAACAAGAAAACTGGTTCATCATATGCATGGCTTAAACTGACTTTAATGTTTGCCAACGTGCTATAGTTTTCCTCTCATAATAGCACCTGGCGACTGTGACCACAGTTAGATGACCTCGCGCGCGTAAACCCATTAAAATATAGCCTAGCCTTCTGTGGCTATTCAGAGCAATATGAACCAATCAGGTCGGCGTTGCTATTAAGCAAAATACATCCCTGATGTCTACTTAACTAAAATAAGATGCATTTGTCTAATATTTGGAGACATTGCCTTGCTCTTTCTGCGGGAATTAAGCGCCTCTCTCCCTCGCTCTCTCTCTCTCCCTCTCTCGCCCACACACGCACACACACACACACACACACACACACACACACACACACACACACACACACACACACTGTTTGGAGAGGACGCATTTAAACTGTTACAGTTTAGGCAGTAGGGGAGAGCAGGGACTAATGAAACACGGGACGAATGAAACACTGTGATTTACTCGAAAACTTTAACATATCCGAAAGTATGAAAAGTCAAAGTTGTCAGGTTTACAGGCAAAGGGGATTTAAGTGTCAGTAGACACTGTCGGGACGAATGAAACACCCGTTTCATCCGTCCCTCTCGCCCATTGACTTAAAGCAGGATCAAAATAAAACAAATAAAATAAAATAAAATTCTCTCTCTCCCTCTCTCGCCCACACACACACGCGACGTAGCCTGTAACGAAACTCTTTCCACTCTTCGCAAGACCTAATTCCAATTGACTCGTCTTGTTGAATAGGCCTACCAGCCAAACTCACAAGCTAGATAGCCAATAGTTTCGATTGTGCTGCTTGGAGATGAGGCATTTAAACTGTTACAATTTAGGCAGCAAAGAGAAGACTGCGGTCTTCCCGGTGTGACACCCCAGTCGTTTTTTAATGGGAGCACTTGAGATGACTATGTTCCAACTTGTCTTGAGCACCGTCGTAGCGCAACAAATCATTATCGTAAACATAGCCTAGATAATTGGGAATTACAAAAAATAGGCTACATTTTATAGACTTTGGCTATAGGCTAAGCCGACTCCTCTACCTGTTTGAATTAGTGCAGCCTTACAGGGAGGACGTTAATTTGGCATAGGTCAACTGCAAGAGACTACTAATTTGTGACTTGACGTGATGTGTGAATAATTAGGCTACGATATGCAACAGGCATATTTAGCCGCACTCAGTCATTCATTGGGTGAATGTCCCGACCCTGTGTATCCGCGTGCATGCATGGGGTGGGGAAAAATACATCAAGCGTGCCATCACCACCCATCCCCCCCGGACCCACGAAACCCACTGAAGATCCAAGTAATTGTAGTCTGTCAGTATTTTAGTGTGTGCCCAGGTAGTTGAATTCCTGGCATGGCCTGGTTATCTCAATAGTGCCAAGAATATGTTTGCCCTCAGGCTAGTCTGTTCAAAGCGCATGTTCGATTTGCTGTAGGCCTAATAGGCTACGATCAGTAAGCCTCAACTTGTCTGTCGTGTCTTTTCCATCTTTCGATATTTTGTAAAATAGGCCCACGTTAAAGCCTAAATACGATAATAGGCCTAAATAAGGCTAATAAAGTAAGCTAAATAAGTCAGGCCTAAATAAAGTTGTTTTAGCCTATGAACTCAGGCAATGCAGAAATTTGCGGAGGGATTTTGGATATCTTGGCCTATAGGCTACCGATGGCTTTATGAACTTCATGACTGGGCTACAAGATAGTCGGGTAAACAAGGATTGACTTGTAGACCACCAACATCTGATGCTGAAGTGGGGGAGGGTGGTTTTTTCACTTCAAATGTTCCCCGACACAGACACACACACACACACACACACACACACACACACACACACACACACACAGATATGCGCTAATCGCTCTCTCTCTCCGTCTCTCCCTCTCTTTCTCATTGTTGCTATACGTGCATCTGGATAGGCATAGGCAGTGTGGTCACCCAGCACATTTTCATAGAAATGCTGTGTTTTTTTTTTTTATGAAATCTTTATTCAGTTATTTGTGAACAGTCTCTGCGTTTCTCTTTCGATGTTGCGTCGCCGTGGACAAGTGTCTGCTCGAAAACTTAATGCAAAGCGGCTAAAATTTTCAGAACGTGTTGAACTTTTCAGAACATGAATGTTTGTCTGTGGGGGAGGGGGTGGGTTACAGCAGGGACTGCACAGCCTTTTGTGACATGTCGTGGCGCGACAGGTTATCCAGCCTCCGAAGGAGTCATAGTTCCCCAGTCATACTGTTGGTTCGCATCTCCACCGAAGCAACTGAATTTGCCGTCCTAATCACAGATGATTAGCCACACCTGGTGTGCATCACATCCCCATCATGTGTGCATCACATCCCCAGTTAACCGGAATCCCGTCGATCGCGCACAACAGCGCATTGAAAGGATGAAATGTTCACAAGCACCAATACAAAAAAAACGTCTTCAACCTATTAGTCCGTAGGCTATCCTGAGGATATCCGTTCCTGACTTGAATAGGTAGTGCAGAAATAATTAACAGACATCACTTAGCCTTTAGGAGCGGAATTGAGACGGTGAATGCAGGACAGAATAATGAAAACAAAACACCGTCGACTGGCGGTCTTGTTTAGGGATCACGCTTGTGTTATTATCAAATAGGCCTACCCAATGTTACGTGCGCAATTGGCTGACTCTTTCCACTTGTAGCCTAAAACTGAGGGAGGGATCAACATACAATGAGCTACACTGAAGCAGATTACTCTGCTTCGCAAAAAAAAACAGTGCACCAATAATACCCCCGTCTTCAACCTACTATTTAGGCTACCAGATAGGCCTATATAGGCTAGTAATAGTATTAAGTTGTGCTACCTTGTTTTTTGTGGTAACGACAGTGTAGATCAGGTAATAGCCTGCAATAGGGGAAGCGGCATGCGCCAGTTTTAAAGACGGAATGTCGTCGCCAAATGTAAAATCACCTCTCTCATGCTGACATGACGGGGCACTACTTCATTAGGCTACAATGTTGTTCATGTCTGTTTGACTCACACTATACGAGTGGTTCAATTTGTGTTTGTGTGCTCATCGCTTGATTGGCTTGCTTGATAGGGCTACACAAAGCAAGCGACATCGGTCCACTAAAAATGGTCCGAACTCCGCCGCTTGATTTCATGTCTCCTCAGTCTCTCCATTACGGTTTATTAGCCTACTCTGTTTTGCTATTTTCGTTATTCTTAGCCCTGGCATTAGAGATGAAGCAACTGTGATCAGTGAGGTTGTGGAAACAGTTGAATAGGCCTATGGTCCTAAATTGGAAGCGGCCGATGCCAGTTTTGAAGACAGAATGTCGTCGCCAAATTTAAAATTCGATCTCTCTCATGCTGGCGTTACGGGACACACTTAATTACAATGGTGTTCCTGTCTGATTGACTCGGTTTTAATTGTCTTTACCGGTTCAAATTGTAGTAGGTATGCAAACTCTGTATCCTGAGGATAGGCCTACCCGTTCCTGGCTTGAATAGTGCCGAAATAAGTTAGGGACGGATTGGGAGACGGTGAATGCAAGACAGAAAAAAAGTCGAGTTTAAATTCACATGGTGGTCTTGTTTAGGGCTCACACTTGTGTTATTATCAAATGCCCTATCAAATGCCCAATGCTAAATAAAACATGCAATTTGCTGACTGTATTTTTACTACTACTAAAACTGGGGGATGGACAATCACGGGAGCACAGACAGACGTACAAGCACAGGCAGACGCTGCTCTGCAAAAGCAGTGCTATACTGCCCCCCGCATTCCGAATGGCCACAGGGTGTAATGATCACGGTGCGCTGTCGCGGCGCGGCACAGTAATGAGCAGATTGAAGTTACACCATCTGTACATAACCGTAAAGGTTTAAACCGTAAAAATTAATGTAAAATTAATTTAAATTTGAACAAGCTGATTACGTCACACGTCCAAGTAACTTGCTCGTCCATATTAATTCGGCTATATACGTAACCGTAAAGGTTTAAACCGTAAAATTTAATGTAAAATTCATTTATTTGGATTAATTTAATGTTTGAGGAATTCCTCAAGCTACCGGAAGACAATACATAATTTATTTATTGTTTCTAAACTTTATTAGCAGTTCAACGAACAGCGTGCAAGACTGATTTTCGTTCTTTTTCATGTTCATATTCAAATTGGTGGTAGGCTATAGGCCGATAGGGCCTGTCTTTGTTTTTATTTGAACTTTGCTAGCAGCATGATTTAACATTACAAAGCTGAATATTTACATGTTTATGCAATAAAACATTAGGATACTCGACATATGTTGTGATACGTGATTAATATTGCACTAGTACCCTACGCGGAGTGTACTAGAACGTTGGCCGCGTTTAAAGTCTTTATTCTGTGATGGGTCAATCAGTTGGTAGTTACCAAGCAAACATCAACTGTGACATTCATTGCCGAGTCTCTGTGTATTGTAAGTTATTACACAATAACACTTGAATGACTGGCTTCAAGAAATCATGACTATTATACCAATGGCAGCATACAATTATAAACTGTTTTACAATTCTGTTGGAAATCCTCTGTTAGCTGGTCCCTGCTCTGTGCACGTTTTCTGTTGCCAAGTCTTGCACTTACGTCTATAGTCCTATATGTATAGGCATTCATTTCTTTGTATGACCAGCACTACGGTGTCCATTTTAAAAGA
>NC_085871.1:32386247-32393747 GCF_034702125.1 Engraulis encrasicolus
CTTTGAGCTTTTTTGAATACACCCACGGGCTAGAACAGCAAGGTTACCACCATAATTCCAGATGGATGACAATCCATCTGCGCGAGAGTCAGGTTATAAGTCCTCCGCCTCATAATAAAAAAAAAACTTACCAGAAGCACCCCAGATTTGTGAAAACATCTTGTCGTAGGATGCTCGGTTTCTCATCTCCTTCTGAAGTCTCAATACCAGGTCCATGTGAGAGCCTTTGGAGTCCACTCCACACTGCCTACATAAGACGCGCACATCTTCCATCTACAATGAACATAGGAAAGTTGTTTAATGTAGCATCATACCATTAGTATCAACAAGGGAAATGGCATCATCCTTGTCATCAGACCCTGGTACAACCTTCGTATGAATTTGCATGGCACGTTAATATGTAGGAAAGTGTTATTCCTACCAGCCATCTTACTTTGTCCAAGTACAATTTCCCCCCCACACAAACTACAGTTATTTCTGATTAAATGTCGACATGGGGTCTCAATTTAATGCATGAATCAGAGAAAAAAAGTCCGCTGCACGACCAGGATTTCTTTTGCTCCCAATGTTTTATTTTTCGTGACGTTTCGGGTTTTACCCCTTCTTCAGACGAGCCATGCCAGGTAAAGGTACAAACGGTTTCAGAATATTTTCCAAAAAACAAATCTAGTCCATGAGTTATGCTCGTTTTACCATGCTACCGGCAGTCCAATCCACATTGGCAAAAGAACATTACTCGTGCTCTTTGGAGGATTATTGCTTACTGAAATAGCAGCACATATCTAGGTTATAAAGTATAATACTGCTCATGCCACACGATCAAGTTGATTAGAAGACAGAAATAAATTATATCCTACCTGTAGACTGTTCCGTAGAAATTGACACAGGTGAAGGGACAGTAGGGTGTGATCGTCAAAGTTAAACACTCCATCTGACCGCTCCTGGTACCTGTACACCATACCACATGCGTAGCATGTTTTCCTTTACAGTGAAATCCCTGATGTAGGAAAATTAAGGATGACAGACATCGATGATAGATTCAACCAAAGATCCTGAAAGAAAATTAATTAACATGTAGGGTAGAGTGAAAACCAGTATGTAATCACAGGCTTACACACACACACACACACATATATATATATATATATATATATATATATATATATATATGTATATATTACAAACCTTCAATTACATCTGTCGCCGTGAGTATTTTGGCCTTTGTGGTGATTAACTCCGGTTCTCCAAGGATATTTGGAGTTGAACATTCGGAGCAGATTGTTTCCACTGGGGAAAAACTTCTCAGAAAAGCGCTGGTGTCCATGATGACCACATAATTTCCTGGAATGGGAGGAATTTTCTTGTGCTGGTATAAGTACCTCACCATTCTCTCCAAAACCGTTCCATCCGGTAGGTAATTGCCTGCTTCCTCTTCAATAGAATCTTCCACCTCAGCAGGGAACTGGTTACCTTCCTCCTCCTCCACACTCCGAGTTCTCCGAAAAGTTTCAGGTTCAGCCTGAAACAAGTGCCACTTGGCAATGTACTTGTGGAGACAAGATTGCCTTGGCCTTGCGCAAGGACAGTGCCAGGACATTTTCTTGCTATCATAGGCCACCATTACACGACCAAGCCTGCTGTAATAGGAAATCATTGGCTCATAAATGGACAAGAATTTCTTGGTCAGTAGAGAGCATGTGGTGAGCTGGCAGGACAGGGGTGTTCCTGCATCGGCAGCCTCCCTCTGCCGCTTCAAACAGCGGCCCTTCTTGTCCTCACCAAACCATTTCTGCCTCACCATCTCCGTCAACACATCCTCCTCGAGGGATGGGATTTCCTCCCTGGCTGGTCGGCAGTACTGCAGTAATTGAATGTGCGGGCATTCAAAATGCCGGTAATTTGACCGCTCCGCAAATTTGGCATTCAGTCTGCAGATGTCCAGCTCACACCTGGTCACCTGTTCCGTCCCCCAGGTCCTTTTTATGGCATGAATTGGTGTGTTGAAGCCGGAAAATGTTTTCATAATAGATAGATTATTTATTTGTCCTTTCGGAAAATTGTTCTGTGCCATTTTCAGTGCATCTAATACAATTACAAAGACATTACAATAAACAAGAACACAATAGACAAACACCCCCCCCCCTCCCTATAGGACAAAAAAAGACGGTTAAAAAAAAAACCCAACATAAAACACAGAAAAAGTGCAGTATTCAGTACCAAATGCAATGTCTTTTTCAATCTAAGTTAGATTTGCTTTTTTTCATGGATATACAAATAGTTTAAATGATTGCGGGCTTGTTTTTTTTAAATGAAGGCATCTAAACCTCCCCCCAGGGCAACAAATCAATGCTTGCTGAAAGGGGGTGTGAGAGATCCCACATTTGGTATTTGCCCTTTACCACCCTTGCTTCAACAGTCATGGCCATGCTATTTAGGGCTGCAAGAAATTTTGCTGCCATGTTTTTACTTATGGACTTATTTTTATTTAAAAACAGACAGGGAGAAGTCCAGGGCTACAGAACAGAAACTAAAATGCTCTCAACAAAAGAATGAAAAAAAAACCTGCATCAACCCCCTACCCACTTTAAATTTGTCTTAGCTTTCGCATGAAGTACAGCTCTGATTCCCTTTTTTTGTAAAATATCGGTGTTACAGCCCCAATTAAATTTGTCTTTATTAATTTCCCCAAATATTTAAGTTTTTCACCCCCTAAATGTTTCCCCATGAAGCCCATGTTCTGATGGGTGTGTCCCCCCGTTCTAAAACCCACAATGATTCTTTTGCTTTCTTGATTTAGAAAAAGACAGGGGACCACACCACTCTACAAACTGATCCCCAAAGGGGCCCTGTATTGGGTCCATTGCTGTTTTTTAAATTAGCCCCATATGGCTGTATGTCTGCGAATTTAATCGTGGCCTGATCAGTTGTTTTGCTTCTACACCCATTGTTTTAGAGTGAAAACATACGGGGGGAAATTTTAGGTTTGGGAAACCCCGTGTTAGAAAAAAAAATTGGCTTCCCCCCCCCCCCCCCCCCCCTTTTTTTTTTTTAGGTGATGTGATGAGGTAATATCCATAGCTGTTGGAGAATGTTTTCTATGAAAGTGAGTTTTCACATTTTTCCGGTTGATGAGTATTCCACAATGAGGGCACATCACCTTATCAGCCTTATTACGTTTACGAAGAGGTGGTGGTGGTGGTGGGGTCTTTGGGGCCCTGCTGAGGGAAGGGGGAGGTGCAGTGATGTGTTCTGACGGGGGAGGCTACGGTAAAGGGTCGGGCCTGGGGAGGCTGCAGTAAAAGGCGGGCCCTGGGGGGGCGCAGTTTAAGGCGGCCCGTGGAGGCTCAGTGGGATGTGGCCAATTCGAAACGGAGGCAGTGACTCGAGACTCCCCCTCATATACAGGCACTTTTCGAAGGTAAATTAGCTGATGAGGCAGCCGTTACAAAACGGAAACGGTGGGGGCCCTTTGCACTTTTGATTTTCGGCGATTCTAGGGCTGGGTTATTTCATCACGTTAGCGTTAGCTTACCATGCTTTTTGAACGGTAAAGATGTCAGGCGCGGAATCGTAAATACCCTTTAAAAAATAGACTAGCGAAGAAATTTTGATATAAAATGTTTTTTTACCATTCGATTTTAAATACTACATACATAAGGCAGAATAAGTTTAAGAAAAGGGTATTAGTTGTTTTGTGCCTGTTTTTTTTTAGGTTTGGGTGAGGAGGGAGGGCGCACAGCATGTTGGGTACAAGGAAGCGATGTCAGCAATCTGATGCTGACCTCAACTATCCCCGTCCTACGCACCACAAATAAAATGCGTTCAACTGCCGAGGGAGAGGAAATAAAGCAATTTTTGTTTTCGATCCACACTCATGACTCGATGGTTCCAGTTAGCTACTGGAAAGGGACCAGCTGCCTTCCCGGTTCGAAAAGGACCCTGTGTCTGCATTGAGGCTGCAGTAGAAGGTGCCCGGCCTGTGGAGGCCTTATTGCAAATCTTTAAATGAATCTGAAGTTGCACTTTCCGAATGATTGTTTGGGTGCAGTACAAACAGTGAAAATGTGCTGCTGACCTGCACTGCTTATTGCATTTGGAGATGTAGTATTCTGTGACACAAACAAAACCATACATAAACAACTCCACTCTTAGAATATTCTGCTGTAAAACCACCCAAAGTAATGTTTTAAACCCTACCTCCATGATGCACGGCATGCTGGATGTGGCTTCCCATATGGACCTTGAACTTGTATTCATGGTCAGTTGTATATTTGCAGCACGGGCATTCAAAGGTCCCGTCCTTGAAAAATTCAAGGGGGTTGGGACACCCTTTGAAGTGTGTTGGGTGTTAAAATCATTGACACATTATTCATTATAGTGAATGTGAACAGTTATTCATCATAGTACACAGTGTTCATGTCAATACAGTAATTTAATCATGATTATAGGCAAAGCATTGCCTATATATCCGCGTGCCACGCAAGCGACACCTTGCAACCGAGGTGTAAAGTTAGTGGACCTTGAGAAAATGCTATTAGTGCATACACTGATTAAATTTCCGACCCAAAAGTAGCAGTTTTAACTGCAATACCTGTGTATTATCAATGAATCCATTTGACAACATCTTGAATTGATAGTTGAGCTTTAATCTTCGTCTTAACAGTTTCAAAACACACATGAACCAATTGAAATAGCCACTAATGACATTAAAAGGTCCACAAGGAAGGAGAGAAAGGTTTCCACAAACAAGCTCTGAAAGGAGCAACGCTAGTGGAGTCCAGGATTGCTATAGCCTGCCAGATTCTTAGTACATTTAGTTTAATTATAACCCATGACATGCTATGAATTCTAATTCTTTTAACTTCACTACATGACATTCATCATTTGACTATTTTGAAAGGTTTAGTTTTGCCTAAACCGAAACTAAGATTACATTCTAATAATTCTGATAATAATTTAGGTTATTTATAAAAATACAACACTTTGAAGTGTATTTATTTTATTAGCTTGTATTTTGACAAGTTGTGGTGCAATAAACCATGTGCTGTGGAAGAAAATGGTTTTGCAATTGTATTACCATACCATACTGAACGTGATTATAGTGTACCCACACCCCTACACGTGTGGCAGCCGAAAATGAGCATTTTTTCGCGGCACCCCACATTTAATATTAATCAGCATACCAGGATAAATCATTGACCTATAGATTGGACCTACTTGTATCCATTGGGGCATGGAACATCGAACCCATGTCATGGCTTTTTACCAAAAGCACACGATAAAGGACACTCATGGGGGGCCCCCCCCCCGGTTGGGGGGGCAAGAATAGCCAACTAAACAAACACTTCAACTGGCTAACCCACTTCACTTTACAAACGGCCTCCTCGAAGAATAAGCCATCAAACTATGTTCCAGAATAGTTAGCCACTTTGTTAGCGTTTTAGCAACAATCGGGCATACGCGACCAAAGATCACAAAATCCGTGCACTCGGATCTTTCGTTGACATTGGTGTAATACTTTGTGTTTAATGAAACCAATCTTAAGGCACTCTCATTCTTGGGTTAAAAAGCTTTTTAATACCACTTAGCTAGTTCAATGATGGAACTGTTTAATTAACGTGGCTATTTCCTTTTGCCAACAAGATACTTCTACAAGCTGGGATAACCGCGGTTTTTCAGTCAAGCTGCTAGCACATTCATGTTACATGCCACCAGCAAACAAGACAAACACAAGGAGAACAGCCGAAAAACAATATCGAGCAATACACAAAAAACAATGTTCGAAAATATAAAAACACCATTGATGACAAATATCATGTTAGCATATGGACGTATATGTATTTCTCACTTACTGTCATTGTACTTTCTGCGATTTTGTCTGCGAAGTTCGGCTACTTGCATCGGCTGCTACAGACGGTATGGCGCGGAGGGGCCTGCTAGTGTTAGATCGAGAATGATCGTGGTGACCCTATCAATATGGCTATCAACCCTATCAACTTGGATGGGGGCCTTGACCTTATCAATATGGCCGCCGTTTGGAACGTCCCTGGGGACGTCCGCCGTTTGGAATGTCCCTGGGGACGTCCAACCAGCTACAGCCCGCAGCCGACTGCTACTCCTTTGAAATCAAACTGTCGTGGTTATAAGTAGCCTATCTTGTTCCATGGGACAAATTATAATTGAGAAATCACCAAGACATACATTTAAACCAGACATTAACACGAAACAAACTTTAATTTATGTATTTACTTATTATTATTATTAATGTTATTATTATTATTTAAATATCGTTTGTCAAGATCCAGCTGGGGGAGCGCACGTCAGGGATTCCCGGAGCGCGCCTCAGAGCTTCTGGAGCGCGCGTCAGAGCTTCCGGAGCTAGCTCCGCCTTGGTCCCCCTCAAAAAAAGCCCTGGGGCCTCATTTATAAAACTTTGCGGAAGAAATGCGCCAAAAGATGGCGCACGCACGAATCTCAGGATGTGCGTGCGCAAGAAAATATTCAGATTTATAAAGCATGGCTCACGCACGTTCCACGTCGATTTCCCTTTATAAATCCCAACTGACTCTGAAGTTGCGGCACATGTGCGCACCTGTGGACACACCCATAATTAACCATGAATATTCAGTGAAACGCTCAAAATGAATATTTATATCTGTGGACGGCGTGTGGAAAGCAGACGAGATAACCTATTTACCACATGTGGAGCAAACAGTTTTATTAGATAGGCCTAGAGAACGTTGGGTAATGTGGAGCAGTTCGGGAAGTCGTACAAAAAACAAAATCCCTCGAATTGCAGCATGTGGATGGTTATGTTCGCAAAGGTCATGCTATACCAGAGGTAAAAAAGAAAAAAAGGATGACATGGACATGAACCTGCCAGGTGATGGACTTGTAGTATTAATTAAGTTGTGACAAAAGGGGAAAATAGCTGCCCCTGCGTCAAGGAAACATCTCACATGGCATGTCCCCATATGAAATTCACCGGTAGAAAATCTATTCGCTGTCTCATCGGACCTCATATACCGGCCACCGGGTTTACCGCTGGTCACTGCGCGCAGCTGTCTGCTTTCAATTCAAAGCGACGCCCCAACTGTCGATCGACACATCTACAGACAACATTACATCTATGGGCATTTTCTAGCCTGTATTCATTTAATGTGTGTATTATAAACGTGCATTATCAGTCTATAAGGCCAGCTGTCTTACAAATGCACACCTCTGCTTATTTGCTGACGAAACGTATGAAAAAGAAATGGCATGCAACAAGAGAAACGAAGCTGTCCATCAGTATGGCACTTGGCTGTATGCTTGCCTGTATGCCGAATGGCTGAGAAAATCAACCATTATCTTTCTATTAGTACAGCTGCACTTGGGACTCGAGCAGATGATTCTGCAACTGGCTTAAATGTTGGCATAATTCCCTGCAGAGTCGGAATGCACAAACGATTATAGTCTACAGATACTGGAAAGGTCCGTGAGTGATTTTTTTTAGGGTAT
>NC_085871.1:32396247-32408747 GCF_034702125.1 Engraulis encrasicolus
TGATTTGGGCGGCGAAGCACAATGCATGCTTATGTTTTTTTTGTTTTTTTTTACAAATTAATTACTCCGCCAAGGAGGTTATGTTTTCAGTCACGTTGTTTTGTCTATTTTTTTTGGGGTGGGGTTGTAATATTTTGGGGGGGCTTTTCGGACTTTATTATGACAGGAAAGTATGAGAAGAGACAGGAAACGATTGTGAGAGAGAGATGGGGTAGGGCTAGGTAATGACCCCGGCCAGACTCGAACCAGGGTCCACGTGGGCATGCAAGCCCAAATGTGGAGGGCTTAGTTACCTTCGCCAAGGAAGTAATGTTTTCTGTTGCGTTGGTTTGTCCGTATGTCTGTCTGTCTGTCTGTTTGTCAGCAGCATAACTCAAAAACTAATTCTGGTGGTGATCCGGATCACGAACTGGAACCAGGACGTTTTTAAAGATTCTGTCAGCAGGATAACTCAAAAACGAATCAACTGATTTGGACGTAACTTTGTGGAGGTGTTGGTAATGACTCAAGGAACAAGTGATTCAATTCTGGTGGTGATCCGGATCACAAACTGGAACCAGGGGCCTCATTTATCAAGCGTTCTTAGGCACAGATCTGTGCGTAAAGCGTTCGTGCGATCATTCCTGAGTAAAGTGTGGGATTTATGAACATGTACTTGAACGTAGAAATGTGCCTAAATCTACGCACACCTCTGACCATGCGTGTGAGTGGAAGAAACACGAAATTGCAAATAATATTGACCGTGCAAGCTACCGTTTGCTTTGAATGACAATGGAGTATGACAGTGTGCTATTTTACAGTGTTTTCGTTCATGTGTGTGTAGGTACAGTCGCGTAAGAATCGGAATTCTTACACGGACCGCACCGGTAATGTAATTGAAGTTACGTTAATGTATGGGAAGCTGCGTGTGGATTTACTCCTCATGCGGCTATACCAGGAATTGAAGGTAAAATCTCGTTTGGGAATTTAATTAATTATGAATTAATTAACATTAATACACAAATTAATTAAAATGTAATTTAAGGACCGTCTCGTAAAATCCTTGGATTATCAATTACAATATTCAACAATAAATTGCTAAACACAGAATTAATAATAAGTTTTGTACTGGGATAACTCAGCGGGGCACAGTGAACAGTAAGGCCTATTCTCTGTGATCAGCTGGGGTACACAAGCACAAAAGTTGATCTGAAGGCAAAGTTCTATAATAGGTTGGTTGGGTGTAAAAGTAACAAGGACAACAAAATGCAATCAAATGATTTACTTTTATTAACTACTAGGTAATCTAATAAAATGCATTACATTCAAAGTCGGTTAAATGGAACAATAAGGCACAATAATATAAAACAAGAAAGAAATAAAAGAGGGGAAAGAAAGAAAAGGGGAACAGGCTTTCAGCCTGTGTGTGTGTGTGTGTGTGTGTGTGTGTGTGTGTGTGTGTGTGTGTGTGTGTGTGTGTGTGTGTGTGTGTGTGTGTGTGTGTGTGTAGCAGAGGTCTGGTTGCTATAGGCTACCACGTGTGTGTGGTTGGCTAAGCTAGCATTAGCTACAGAAAGCATAGACAATGGAAAGGCTACTGATAAGTAGCTGCTTAGCAAAGGCCTAATGTCGACTAGGCAGGGCCCAAAGGGTCCACAGCAATGTCTAGGTTTCTGTAATAAATGCACACAATTCCGAGTGGAATAGAGAGAGAAATGAAAGGGGATGGGAGAGTAGTACTCAGTGGGAGGAACTCGCACTGATTACTATGTGTGTGTCTGTTGCTGGGCAACAATGGCGTCCCCTCAGCTAGGTTAACGTTAGCATCAGAACCGTGAACAATAGGGAAAGCTAGCAGCTATGTAGCAAGTAAACCGTGTGGTTTCAGGCGCTTCAAGTCCCTTAGTGGACGCGCGAATGTATCAAAGGGTTCTGGAATTAACAATAACAAGTCCGAGTAGAACAGGGAGAGAAAGAAAACGAAATAAAAGAAATAGCAAGTGGGAGACGTTGCCGTCTACGCAGCCATTACGAGTTGTAAAACTACAGGAAGTGGGGTTTCAGCGTGCTTGTGTAGGCGCTGCAAGCCCAACTTGGCTAATGGCTAACTTGCAGAGCGCTCCGAGCAGAGTTGGCTATTCAGAGAATGGTTTACTACAGATTATGCACTCAAAGTGTATAAAAGAGTACCGAAATGCTCGGAGGGTTCTGAGAATCAAGTATTTCGAAAGGGAGAGAGTGAAAGAACGAGAGAGAGACCCGTCTGCCTCGCTATGCCGACGCCGAAGAATTAGGAAAAGGGGCAAACGAGGTGGCGTCGAGACACGGCTTGCAGCCAACCCAACTCGTCCAGCAATACCATCAATTCTCTTGGCAAACGTCAGATCTCTGGACAATAAGATGGATGACATACGGCTACTAAGATCAGCGAACAAAACCGTGAGGAACTGCTGCTTTACGGTGTTCACCGAATCATGGCTGAACGACGGCATACCCGATTCGGCTTTACATCTGGAACAACTAACGTGCCACCGAGCGGACAGAGCCCTTGCAGAGAAAAAACGAGGAGGAGGAATATGTGTCTACACACATGATGCTTGGTGCAATAATGCTACGGTAGTACAGAGGCACTGCTCTCCACGAGTGGAGTTCATGATTATCAAGTGCCGACCCTTCTATCTACCCAGAGAAATATCCGCTATCCTATTAGTCGCCGTCTACCTCCCACCCAGCAACAACAATGGCGTCAAAAAGCGAGGCACTGAACGAGCTGCATCGGGGCATCAGTGAACAACAAGATGCACACCCAGATGCCTTCACAGTGGTACTAGGAGATTTCAACCACGGAAATCTCAAACAGTACTTCCAAAATTTCATCAACATGTCAACTTCCCAACAAGAGAACAAAACACCCTGGACCTCGTTTACACAAATCAGAAGAGAGCATACAAGGCAAAGCCCATCCCCCACATTGGATCATCAGACCACACGACAATTCTGCTACTGCCAGCTTACAGACAAAAGGCAAAACTCACCAAACCAGTTCAGAAGGAGGTGAAAAAATGGCCTGAGGGAGCCATCTCACGACTTCAGGACTGCTTTGAAACCACAGACTGGGACATTTTCAAAACAACTGCCACCCACAGCAATCACATTGACATTGAGGAGTACACAGACACTGTGACCTCCTACATCACAAAATGCATCGATGATGTTACAGAAATAAAAACACATCACTACCAGGGCCAACCAGAAGCCATGGTTCACAGGAGACGTTCACTGACTGCTGAGGGCCAGAGACAAAGCCTTCAGAGCAGGAGACGTAGCTGGCCTAAAGACAGCAAGGGCTAACCTGTCCCAGGGCATCAGGAAAGCAAAAAAGGAATACTCAGACAAAATAACAACACACTTCAAAGACAGCAGAGATGCACAGAGCCTGTGGCAGGGCATACAGGCCATCACGGACTATAAGCCTGCACCACGAAGCTGTGACAACAACACCTCTCTGCTAAAACGACCTGAACAGTTTCTTTGCCCGCTTTGAAGCACAAAATGACACTCACCCACAGAAAACTCCCCCTCCCCCCCATGATCAACCCCTTTACCTGTCCTCTGCCAGTGTTAAGAGGACACTGGCCACCATCAACCCACGCAAAGCAGCTGGCCCAGACAACATACCAGGCCGAGTGTTGAAGGATTGTGCAGAAGAGCTGAAGGATGTCTTCACAGACATCTTTAACATCTCTCTGGAGCAAGCAGTCATCCCATCACTTTTCAAAGCTGCTACCATCATACCTGTGCCGAAGAAATCATCACCATCATGCTTCAATGACTACCGTCCTGTAGCACTGACGCCCATAATCATGAAGTGCTTCGAACGGCTAGTCCTGTCACACATCAAAAGCCACCCTACCCCCCACCCTAGACCCCTACCAGTTCGCATACCGAGCCAAGCGATCCACGGAGGATGCAATTTGCTCTGCCCTCCATCCAGCCCTCTCCCACTTGGACAATAAAGACTCATATGTGAGAATGCTGTTCATTGACTTCAGTTCAGCATTCAATACCATAATACCACAACAACTCATCAGAAAACTGGACAAACTAGGTTTCAGCACCTCCCTCTGCAACTGGCTGCTGGACTTCCTGATGCAAAGACCACAAGCAGTACGGGTAGGGAACAACACCTCGAGCACCCTGACCCTGAGCACGGGGGCTCCGCAAGGTTGTGTTCTCAGCCCCCTGCTGTTCACGCTGCTGACACACGACTGCACAACGACCCACAGCACTAACCATCTAGTGAAGTTTGCGGATGATACAACACTGGTGGGCCTCATCACCAAGGGCGATGAGACTCACTACAGAGAAGAAGTAGACCTGCTGGCCAGATGGTGCAAAGACAACAACCTCCTGCTGAATGTCAACAAGACCAAGGAGATTGTTGTCAACTTCCAAAGGGTCCAAAAACAACTGCCACCACTGACCATCGACGGCGATGCTGTGGAGAGAGTGAGCAGCACCAAGTTCCTTGGAGTGCACATCAGCGACGACCTCTCTTGGACCACCAACACTACATCACTGGCGAAGAAGGCCCATCAGCGTCTCTACTTCCTGCGCAAACTAAAGAAGGCAAGTGCTACACCCTCCATCATGACAACATTCTACAGAGGAACCATAGAGAGCGTCGTGTCCAACTGCATCACAGTGTGGGGAGGAAGCTGCACGGAGAAAAACAGGAAGACACTCCAGCGTGTTGTGAACACAGCGAAGAAGATCATTGGAGTACCACTCCCCTCCCTGCAGGACATTTACACCACACGCCTCACCCGGAAAGCACTGATGATCATCAAAGACACAAGCCACCCTGCACACAAACTGTTCAGCCTCCTGCCCTCTGGAAAGAGGTACAGGCGCCTCCGTTCCCGTACCACCCGGCTGGCGAGCAGCACAATGCACCAAGCGATCAAGATGCTGAACACTCAACCCACTCTCCCTCCACTGTCAGCCTCTAGCCAGCAAGGCCACTGACAACCCCCCCCCCCCCCCCCCCCCCCCCCCCCCCCCCCCCCCCCACTGTCAGCCTCTAGCCAGCAAGGCCACTGACAACCCCCCCCCATCCCCCACCACCATATCTGCGACTGAACATTCCACCTGCACTACTATACTTGTGACTGAACTTTCAACCTGCACACACACACACACACACACACACACACACACACACACACACACACACACACACACACACACACACACACACACACAAGCACACTGCACTTTCTGCACTAAACCCAAACATACACACACTGACACACACACACACACACACACACAAACACACACACACACACACACACACACACACACACACACACACACACACACACACACACAGACACAGACACACGAACACACACACAAGACGCACACCGCACCTTCTACCTGCACTAAACACATACACACACACACACACACACACACAAAACACACACACACACACACACACACACACACACACACACACACACACACACACACACACACACACACACTGCTGCTGGTGTACTTGACAGACCTTTTTAATATTTATTTTCTTCAAAATGCTACTATTACCATGTCAGAACGCTATAAAGGACTTTTTTTTAGGAAAAGCACAAAAACACAACAAATACCTCTTAATGTATGTCCTCTACAAGTCTTCTGTTGTCCAGTCTTGCACTTTAAATGTCTGTATGAGCACTGTCTATGTCCATACTGTCTTAAGTCCATGTATAAGTACTGTCTATGTCTATACTGTCTATGTCCTTACCTTAATTAGTCTATGTCTGTATGGGAAAGCAAGAAATGTAATTTCAAATTCTTTGTATGACCAGTGCATGTAAAGAAATTGACAATAAAACCTACTTGACTTGAGTGGGAGAGAGATAGAGAGAGAAGGGAGAGAGAGATGGAACTCTAGTGGCTGTGCGTGTCTGTGTAAACAAATGGTTAGTGTTGCGTTGCTAACCTAGGGCTTGTTATGGCCCGTTACAACAAAGGCGCAGCGCGTGTATTTGTGGACTGATGAGCGAAACGGTCGCGCTGTGATGATTCTCGGAGAGTTCCGAATATTGATGGTTAAATCAATATTTGAACTATTCCGTTTCTCTCGTCCTCTCGAGAGTTTTTGGGGCTGCAAAAGTCTTTGTTGTTGCGGCTTCGGGATTCGTCGGTTGAATCCCAAATGCGAGAAGTTTGTTCCACGGAGGCGTGCGTGGCTTTTCTCGCAGTGAGCTCGCCTTAGCCCACAGGGTCCGGATAAAAGTCTTAAGATATGACCAGGCAAGATCTAAGACTTGACGTGAGGAATTCTTTGCAAAGTGTGTGTAAGATGAACTCAGCAGTCTATGTTTGTTATTCGGCCAGATATCAAACAATACTTTGTCCAAAATGTTGCGCAAGTTGCTCTATGCGTCTTGTCTGTCCCGCAGTCAAAACTAGAGTGAGGATTTAGGGGAAGACAATGGGTTATCAAAGGTCACTGATAACCAGGTGATTGTGAATGGGGCTTTGGTCACAGCGCCTCCCAAGGGAGGAGGACTGAGAACAACATGGCAGGGACCCTGGGCCAGCCATTTGGCAATCAGAGGGAAAGTAACTCTTATACTAATGATTACTGATGACCTTCGTCTCAATCATCATCAGTTTGAGTCACATGATTCTCATAACTTTGTCATGAGTTTCTCTGTGTAGACAAGTGGCAGGAATTGTACATACATGTGTCTCCTTCTTTTACTTATTTTGAAACACGGTCCTCCTCCTGTCGAGAGCACCTCCACTTCTGCCACAGAAATGGTTCTATCTCCGCACTTCCCGCCAGCGCTTCGACTGGCGCGTGTGTCCGCGTGTGTTCATGTGTGTCCGAACAGGGTGGCGCCTGGAAGTATATACAGAATATATTTTAATACCATATATGGTTACTTGGAGGCGTTTCGGGATGCTAATTACCCCGAATGCGCGCGTGCACAGTGATTTGGAAGGTGTGGGATTTATCATGCAGACTTGTGCGTAGGAGCAGCCAACGCACGTTTGATAAATCCCGATTTTTCTGTACTTGCGAACATTCTAAATTGCACTCCTAAGACACAATTTAGAAGACATTCTACGAACTGATGATAAATGAGGCCCCAGGACTTTTCAAAAGACTCTTCACCATCTAGACGCCCCCTAGTGACAAGAAATTGAATTGCGGGTAATCCACAAAAACACAGCAGAAAGACTTAGGGTGTAACATAGTCAAATGTATCAAGCAACTTCCTTGGCGGAGGTCTGCGCTCTCTGCGTGCCTTTAGTTTGTTTGTTTGTTTGCTTGTCTGTCTATTTGTTTGTTTGTTTGTTTGTCAGCAGGATGACTTCAAAACTCATGAACGGATTTGGATGAAACTTTGTGAGGTTGTTGGAAATAACCAAAGGAACAAGTGATTACATTTTCGTGTTGATCCGGATCATAAACGGGAACCTGGGCCCTCATTTACCATCAGTTCATAGGATGCCTTCTTGATTTTGTCCTATGTGAAATATACGTAGAATGTTCGCAAGTACAGAAAAATCTGGATTTATCAAACGTGTGTTGCCTACTCCTATGCACACCTCTGCATAATAAATATCACACCTTCCAAATCACTGTGCACGTGTGTACACGGGTTAATTTGCCTCCCGAAACGCAAATTTAAAATCCATTTAAATGCCATGTTAATTCAAAAGCCCCACCCTGTTTGGAAAATGCAGATTGATCACCAGATTTATGTATTTTTGGTGTGCTGCCAGAAAGCATCAAAACGACAAAAAGATTCAAGTTATGGGTGCTTCTGGCAACTGTATCAGGATGTCGCATTATCCTGAGACACTGCAAATCATCTTCATCTTGCTAATTTAAGGAATGGACTGAACTACTGTCGAAAATCGCCTTATATGAGCGAGTTACTTTCAATGTTAGGGGGAAAGACGAAGTATTCAACTGGATATGGGGACCATTTTTTTAACTAAATAGACAATATGGCCACCTAACTGTACATATATAACTATTAGGTGTAAGCAGAGGTCAAGGTCAAGTGTTATTGATGTTTGTAGGCACTTTTTTGTTTTTTTGTGTGTGTGTTTTGTTTCTTGGTTGCTGTCTTTGTTTTGGTGTACTTGTTGTTCATACTGTAAAAGAACAGATAGCTGTAGTAATATGGGAATATTGTAATTGCAGCAATGCATATGTGTAATAGTTATTGCTGTCTGTGAAAAATAGTATTATTATTATTATTATTTTTAAAGGAAAATGCAGATAGGCGCGTCACATGAGACGCTGGCGGGAAGTGCACAGATAGCAATATTTCCGCGAGAGAAGTGGAGGTGCTAGACAGGAGGAGGACAGTGTGTCAAAGAAGGAGACACACATGGACAAAAACATTGTCAAATAGCACACTGTCATATTCCATTGCAACTCAAAGCAAACTGTATACAGCGTGCTCAATATTATTTGTAATATCATGTTTCTTCCACTTAGATTTAGGCACATTTCTACGTTCAAGTACATGAGCTGCTTAACTCGAATCTATTGGGCGATCTGGGCGGATTGGATCATTCCGAGGAGGTGATCCAGGTTGGACAGATCACTTGGATCACTTGAATATATCATATATATAGGCCTATATAAATAATAATAATTAAAAAAAAACCTTTCAGCCGTTAAGTGGCTATGGCCCATTCTCCTTACCTGACTCCTGAGCCAAGATGGGTGGAAAATGACTTCAACAATGATTAGAAAAATAAAATGTAGTTTCTTTAAGATGGTTTTTTTTTTACAAACTACTTCTGTGTCACATTAGTTTTGAAGGATTAATGAAACACATGTTGATAAGGTATCAGATATGAACATTTGATGGTCAGAGAGTAATTTCACAATCCTCAATTATATTCCCCTTCAGTCACGAGCAACATAATTCCTACATTTCTTATAGGCCTTATATAATGCAAGAAAATGTACTTTTGACATGGCATGGATCTATTTTCAAATGATTTTAAGTCTCCTTCTTCATTTCCATTTTTTTATTTCTCTAACCGGAATTATATTTTGTGTGTGTGTGTGTGTGTGTGTGCACGTGTGTGCATGCTTGTGTGTGTGTGCGTGCGTGCGTGCATGCGTGCGTGCATGCATGGATGTGTGTGTGTGGGAGCTATTTCAATGTCCTGCCCTGCCATTCCACGGGAAACTGATTACGCCTATAGCTCATGCAATGTCACAGCCTCGCAATCCTGTCTCATAGCCACGTCTGTCATGACAAATGTAGACACACACAGACACACACACACACACACTAAGGCTGTGTGTGTGATGACAAATTCCTTTGTATAGTGCTGCCATTTGCATCACATGAAAAGGTAATGGTGATTTCAAGGTGGGATTGGATATGCAACAGCAGTGTGTCATATGTTCTGGGTGTGTGTGTGTGTGTGTGTGTGTGTGTGCTTGCACAGCATGTTTCTGTTTGTCTGCTTGCTTACACTAATGTGTGTGTTCTTGCATACTCTAGTGCAGTGGTTCTTAACCTTTTTTTCTCAACGCACCCCCTTACCTGTGCCCAAAACAAGCCGCGCACCCCCAACCCAAACTTCTACAGGTGTATACGCACTAAAAATGATTGAAGTGATTCATAACTTAATTCAATGAATTGTTTGAACAATGAATTGCTTGAGATATTAATCAATACCTCCATGGATTTACATTGGGACCAAAATATGTGTTATTTGGTCTCGATTTGGTCTAATTATAATGTTTGCTAGCAGAATTTTGGTCACAACCTCAACACAAACAAAATTCCGCGCACCCCCTGAAATCTCTGGCGCACCCCCAGGGGGTGCCCGCACCCCAGGTTAAGAACCACTGCTCTAGTGTGTGTGTATGTGTGTGTGCGTGTCCGTTGTCCTTGTGTGTGTGTGTGTGTGTGTGTGTGTGTCTGTGTCTGTGTCTGTGTGTGTGTCTCTGTGTGTGGGCGGGCGAGGGATTGCTGGCGAATTATGACAGATTGGTCATTTCTCCCCGGCTCAGCGGCAGCAGGTACGGCGTGGCATTCATGCCTCTCTCTCATTGGCTGATGGGTATCACGGTGACAAGGGTATTTCATGCACAAGGAGGAAAAAGTCATTTGCCGCTCGCTTCCTATTCGCACACACTCACACATACACACACATGTGCACTCTCTCTCTGTCACACACACATGCACGCACTCACTCACTAAAATGCATGCACACACACCCACTGAATTTATGTGGGAGGGAGAATTATGCTTTGCCTGGATTTTCATCCAGGTGACATCATGACCATTAGAGCTCTTTGTGAGACACAAAACACACACACACACACACACACACACACACACACACACACACACACACACACACACACACACACACACACACACACACACACACACACACACACACACACACACAAATCACATTCTGTCTCATTCCCTATTACTCTTTTTCAATCCTGATGGCTCTCTCTGTCTCTCTCTTTCCCTCTGTCCCATTTTACATTTTTCTTCATCTTTTTCTTCTCCTGCTCTCTCTGACATTCAAACACCTACATAGACATTCTTCCTATACCGTCATGCATTTTTTTACTTTTATGTCTTTTACTTTCTTTCTCCCACCACTCTCTTTTTTGTCTTTCTTTTTTGTACCACTGTCTTCCTGACACCAATTCTGTCAAATCAACATATAAAAATACAAAATGCTACGGTAACTCAAGCGTGCTTTTCCATTATTGACAGTTTATCTATGGCTCAGTCACTACACTCTAAATCCGGTATTGTTAGTAACCTACAGTTCAGCTATGGCTCAGGTAGGCCTACTACACTATAAGTCCATTATTGTTTGTACAGTTCAACGATGGCCCAGTTACTACACTCTAAGTCCACTGTCAGAGGTGTATCTTGTCACCAGGCTAGGCAGGCAGCCGCTTGTGGCCCCCAAAGCCCTAAATCAGGGGTGTCCAAACTTTTTTTAGTGAGGGCCGAATACAGGAAAATGAACAAGGGGCCGGGCCGCACTTTAGCGGTGACATAGCCTATTGTGTGATGACCAGTAAGGTACCAAATACACAAGGGAGACAAAAGCTGTCTGGTAGCCTATGATTTAGGCTTTCCTATATTATTTCCAATATTTTCAAGAGGCAATGTAAGAAAAGGTAACAAAAATTGCATCAATATTGTCAGTGTATGAATTATCCACATGTACACGGTTAACAATTAAGCTTATTATTAATTGTTATTAATTATTATTAAATTGATATTTTATTATTGCCTACAATCAATCAATGCATGTTTATATGCTGTTTTATTTGTATTCAATTCTTATTATAGCCACTACTTGCTGTTCCCCGGCACTTCATGGGTTAATGTGAAACTCGCGCTGATCCAATCAGATCCAAGTGCCTCTCTCTCAGACGCACGCAGGCAGGGATGAAAACAAAAAGGCAGCTCTTCTCTCAGACTGTGCCTCCCTCAGTTTAAATGAGCTAGTTCTGTCGTAACCTAGCATGTTTAGATAACTTGCTACAGCCAAAGAGGCAATTTTACAGGATGGATTCACAAAGCAATCAAAAAATAATGTCACTTGTGCGAAATGTGCTTACAGTACAGCATGATACTATTCCAACTGTGGGTTAAAGTTACAAATAAAAGTGCTAAGCAATCGCTAACGCTAACCGCTAATTACATTTGGAATGTTTATAAGCAGCTGTTGCCGTAACTGTCTCCTATTATTTGGTGACGGACGGCGCTAACATAACAATGCCATAATATCATTACCACCAAACCGCCGATTACATCTTATTTTAACAAGGTGATGAAAAAGTACCCAAACTACCCCGGCCCCAAATTGAAGCTTGAAAAATATCTTCTAAAGCATCATGCTTTAGTTCCCACCCTGTCATCCTGGACTCAGCGTGAACAGGTCTGGGTTCCCATGCATAGGATTTTGCAAACTAGTTCATCTGTGTTTGTTAGAAAGCATTGCTCATTTGTGGTCAAGCCAAAATATTTCCTTTGGATGCAGCAACTTATTAGCAACCATCATTTCCCCTTGTTTCTCTGATAGGACTACTAACAAACAAGAAACAACTAGCCAGGTGGAAGTGGAGAAGTTTTAGCGGGTGGCGCCACTTGGTGTTCAAACTCAGAATTGCAACAGAGTTACAATGTAGGTCAAATTTAATGTGCGGGCCATGTTCAATCACATGTAAAAAATCTGCCGCGGGCCAAAAAAAAACGTGCTCGCGGGCCGGATTTGGCCCGCGGGCCTTAGTTTGGACAGGCATGCCCTAAATGGTGAATAACAGCTCACATTTTACTACGGTCATGGCACTTTGGTTTAAAATGTTTTTTTTTTTAATTATTTCGCTTGGGGCCACAGCTGACACTAGAATCGCCTCTGTCCACTATTAGTACAGATCACCTTTGCTTCTCACCACTATTACACTCTAAGTCCTT